>NW_026453762.1:0-78555 GCF_943734755.1 Anopheles moucheti
TTTGGATGGATCAATTTAGTTGAAATAGACAGTTTTTGCATGAAAACTCATTCCTGGTGGAACTTCATAGTAAAGTACAAAGTTCGTTTTGGATGGGACAAAGTTAGTTGAAATAGACAGTTTTTGCATGAAAACTCCTTCCAGGTGGAACTTCATAGCAAAGTACAAAGTTCGTTTTGGATGGATCAATTTAGTTGAAATAGACAGTTTTTGCATAAAAACTCATTCCTGGTGGAACTTCATAGCAAAGTACAAAGTTCGTTTTGGATGGATCAATTTAGTTGAAATAGACAGTTTTTGCATGAAAACTCATTCCTGGTGGAACTTCATAGCAAAGTACAAAGTTCGTTTTGGATGGACGAATTAAGTTGAAATAGACAGTTTTTGTATGAAAACTCATTCCTGGTGGAACTTCATAGCAAAGTACAAAGTTCGTTTTGGCATGGATCAATTTAGTTGAAATAGACAGTTTTTGCATGAAAACTCATTCCTGGTGGAACTTCATAGCAAAGTACAAAGTTCGTTTTGGATGGACGAATTAAGTTGAAATAGACAGTTTTTGTATGAAAAACCCATTCCTGGTGGAACTTCATAGCAAAGTACAAAGTTCGTTTTGGATGGACGAATTAAGTTGAAATAGACAGTTTTTGTATGAAAACTCATTCCTGGTGGAACTTCATAGCAAAGTACAAAGTTCGTTTTGGATGGACAAAGTTAGTTGAAATAGACAGTTTTTGCATGAAAACTCATTCCTGGTGGAACTTCATAGCAAAGTACAAAGTTCGTTTTGGATGGACGAATTAAGTTGAAATAGACAGTTTTTGCATGAAAACCCATTCCTGGTGGAACTTCATCGCAAAGTACAAAGTTCGTTTTGGATGGATCAATTTAGTTGAAATAGACAGTTTTTGCATGAAAACTCATTCCTGGTGGAACTTCATAGTAAAGTACAAAGTTCGTTTTGGATGGATCAATTTAGTTGAAATAGACAGTTTTTGCATGAAAACTCATTCCTGGTGGAACTTCATAGCAAAGTACAAAGTTCGTTTTGGATGGACGAATTAAGTTGAAATAGACAGTTTTTGTATGAAAACTCATTCCTGGTGGAACTTCATAGCAAAGTACAAAGTTCGTTTTGGATGGACAAAGTTAGTTGAAATAGACAGTTTTTGCATGAAAACCCATTCCTGGTGGAACTTCATAGCAAAGTACAAAGTTCGTTTTGGATCGATAAATTTAGTTGAAATAGACAGTTTTTGCATGAAAACTCATTCCTGGTGGAACTTCATAGCAAAGTACAAAGTTCGTTTTGGATGGACGAATTAAGTTGAAATAGACAGTTTTTGTATGAAAACTCATTCCTGGTGGAACTTCATAGCAAAGTACAAAGTTCGTTTTGGATGGACAAAGTTAGTTGAAATAGACAGTTTTTGCATGAAAACCCATTCCTGGTGGAACTTCATAGCAAAGTACAAAGTTCGTTTTGGATCGATAAATTTAGTTGAAATAGACAGTTTTTGCATGAAAACTCATTCCTGGTGGAACTTCATAGTAAAGTACAAAGTTCGTTTTGGATGGATCAATTTAGTTGAAATAGACAGTTTTTGCATGAAAACTCATTCCTGGTGGAACTTCATAGCAAAGTACAAAGTTCGTTTTAGATGGACAAAGTTAGTTGAAATAGACAGTTTTTGTATGAAAACTCATTCCTGGTGGAACTTCATAGCAAAGTACAAAGTTCGTTTTGGATGGACAAAGTTAGTTGAAATAGACAGTTTTTGCATGAAAACTCATTCCTGGTGGAACTTCATAGCGAAGTACAAAGTTCGTTTTGGATGGATCAATTTAGTTGAAATAGACAGTTTTTGTATGAAAACTCATTCCTGGTGGAACTTCATAGTAAAGTACAAAGTTCGTTTTGGATGGACAAAGTTAGTTGAAATAGACAGTTTTTGCATGAAAACTCCTTCCAGGTGGAACTTCATAGCAAAGTACAAAGTTCGTTTTGGATGGATCAATTTAGTTGAAATAGACAGTTTTTGCATAAAAACTCATTCCTGGTGGAACTTCATAGCAAAGTACAAAGTTCGTTTTGGATGGATCAATTTAGTTGAAATAGACAGTTTTTGCATGAAAACTCATTCCTGGTGGAACTTCATAGCAAAGTACAAAGTTCGTTTTGGATGGACGAATTAAGTTGAAATAGACAGTTTTTGTATGAAAACTCATTCCTGGTGGAACTTCATAGCAAAGTACAAAGTTCGTTTTGGATGGATCAATTTAGTTGAAATAGACAGTTTTTGCATGAAAACTCATTCCTGGTGGAACTTCATAGCAAAGTACAAAGTTCGTTTTGGATGGACGAATTAAGTTGAAATAGACAGTTTTTGTATGAAAACCCATTCCTGGTGGAACTTCATAGCAAAGTACAAAGTTCGTTTTGGATGGACGAATTAAGTTGAAATAGACAGTTTTTGTATGAAAACTCATTCCTGGTGGAACTTCATAGCAAAGTACAAAGTTCGTTTTGGATGGACAAAGTTAGTTGAAATAGACAGTTTTTGCATGAAAACTCATTCCTGGTGGAACTTCATAGCAAAGTACAAAGTTCGTTTTGGATGGACGAATTAAGTTGAAATAGACAGTTTTTGCATGAAAACCCATTCCTGGTGGAACTTCATCGCAAAGTACAAAGTTCGTTTTGGATGGATCAATTTAGTTGAAATAGACAGTTTTTGCATGAAAACTCATTCCTGGTGGAACTTCATAGCAAAGTACAAAGTTCGTTTTGGATGGACGAATTAAGTTGAAATAGACAGTTTTTGCATAAAAACTCATTCCTGGTGGAACTTCATAGCAAAGTACAAAGTTCGTTTTGGATGGACAAAGTTAGTTGAAATAGACAGTTTTTGCATGAAAACTCATTCCTGGTGGAACTTCATAGCAAAGTACAAAGTTCGTTTTGGATGGACAAAGTTAGTTGAAATAGATAATTTTTGCATGAAAACTCATTCCTGGTGGAACTTCATAGCAAAGTACAAAGTTCGTTTTGGATGGACAAAGTTAGTTGAAATAGACAGTTTTTGCATGAAAACTCATTCCTGGTGGAACTTCATAGCAAAGTACAAAGTTCGTTTTGGATGGATCAATTTAGTTGAAATAGACAGTTTTTGCATAAAAACTCATTCCTGGTGGAACTTCATAGCAAAGTACAAAGTTCGTTTTGGATGGATCAATTTAGTTGAAATAGACAGTTTTTGCATGAAAACCCATTCCTGGTGGAACTTCATCGCAAAGTACAAAGTTCGTTTTGGATGGACAAAGTTAGTTGAAATAGACAGTTTTTGCATGAAAACTCATTCCTGGTGGAACTTCATAGCAAAGTACAAAGTTCGTTTTGGATGGACAAAGTTAGTTGAAATAGATAATTTTTGCATGAAAACTCATTCCTGGTGGAACTTCATAGCAAAGTACAAAGTTCGTTTTGGATGGACAAAGTTAGTTGAAATAGACAGTTTTTGCATGAAAACTCATTCCTGGTGGAACTTCATAGCAAAGAACAAAGTTCGTTTTGGATGGACGAATTAAGTTGAAATAGACAGTTTTTGCATGAAAACCCATTCCTGGTGGAACTTCATCGCAAAGTACAAAGTTCGTTTTGGATGGATCAATTTAGTTGAAATAGACAGTTTTTGCATGAAAACTCATTCCTGGTGGAACTTCATAGCAAAGTACAAAGTTCGTTTTGGATGGATCAATTTAGTTGAAATAGACAGTTTTTGCATGAAAACTCATTCCTGGTGGAACTTCATAGCAAAGTACAAAGTTCGTTTTGGATGGACGAATTAAGTTGAAATAGACAGTTTTTGCATGAAAACCCATTCCTGGTGGAACTTCATCGCAAAGTACAAAGTTCGTTTTGGATGGACAAAGTTAGTTGAAATAGACAGTTTTTGCATAAAAACTCATTCCTGGTGGAACTTCATAGCAAAGTACAAAGTTCGTTTTGGATGGACAAAGTTAGTTGAAATAGACAGTTTTTGCATGAAAACTCATTCCTGGTGGAACTTCATAGCAAAGTACAAAGTTCGTTTTGGATGGACAAAGTTAGTTGAAATAGACAGTTTTTGCATGAAAACTCATTCCTGGTGGAACTTCATAGCAAAGTACAAAGTTCGTTTTGGATGGACAAAGTTAGTTGAAATAGACAGTTTTTGCATGAAAACTCATTCCTGGTGGAACTTCATAGCAAAGTACAAAGTTCGTAACGGATGCACCAATTTAGTTGAAATAGACAGTTTTTGCATGAAAACTCATTCCTGGTGGAACTTCATAGCAAAGTACAAAGTTCGTTTTGGATGGATCAATTTAGTTGAAATAGACAGTTTTTGCATGAAAACTCATTCCTGGTGGAACTTCATAGCAAAGTACAAAGTTCGTTTTGGATGGACAAAGTTAGTTGAAATAGACAGTTTTTGCATGAAAACTCATTCCTGGTGGAACTTCATAGCAAAGTACAAAGTTCGTTTTGGATGGACAAAGTTAGTTGAAATAGACAGTTTTTGCATGAAAACTCATTCCTGGTGGAACTTCATAGCAAAGTACAAAGTTCGTTTTGGATGGACAAAGTTAGTTGAAATAGACAGTTTTTGCATAAAAACTCATTCCTGGTGGAACTTCATAGCAAAGTACAAAGTTCGTTTTGGATGGACAAAGTTAGTTGAAATAGACAGTTTTTGCATGAAAACCCATTCCTGGTGGAACTTCATAGCAAAGTACAAAGTTCGTTTTGGATGGATCAATTTAGTTGAAATAGACAGTTTTTGCATGAAAACTCATTCCTGGTGGAACTTCATAGCAAAGTACAAAGTTCGTTTTGGATGGAAAAAGTTAGTTGAAATAGACAGTTTTTGCATGAAAACTCATTCCTGGTGGAACTTCATAGCAAAGTACAAAGTTCGTTTTGGATGGTTCAATTTAGTTGAAATAGACAGTTTTTGCATGAAAACTCATTCCTGGTGGAACTTCATAGCAAAGTACAAAGTTCGTTTTGGATGGACGAATTAAGTTGAAATAGACAGTTTTTGCATGAAAACCCATTCCTGGTGGAACTTCATAGCAAAGTACAAAGTTCGTTTTGGATGGACGAATTAAGTTGAAATAGACAGTTTTTGTATGAAAACTCATTCCTGGTGGAACTTCATAGCAAAGTACAAAGTTCGTTTTGGATGGACAAAGTTAGTTGAAATAGACAGTTTTTGCATGAAAACTCATTCCTGGTGGAACTTCATAGCAAAGTACAAAGTTCGTTTTGGATGGACGAATTAAGTTGAAATAGACAGTTTTTGCATGAAAACCCATTCCTGGTGGAACTTCATCGCAAAGTACAAAGTTCGTTTTGGATGGATCAATTTAGTTGAAATAGACAGTTTTTGCATGAAAACTCATTCCTGGTGGAACTTCATAGCAAAGTACAAAGTTCGTTTTGGATGGACGAATTAAGTTGAAATAGACAGTTTTTGCATAAAAACTCATTCCTGGTGGAACTTCATAGCAAAGTACAAAGTTCGTTTTGGATGGACAAAGTTAGTTGAAATAGACAGTTTTTGCATGAAAACTCATTCCTGGTGGAACTTCATAGCAAAGTACAAAGTTCGTTTTGGATGGACAAAGTTAGTTGAAATAGACAGTTTTTGCATGAAAACTCATTCCTGGTGGAACTTCATAGCAAAGTACAAAGTTCGTTTTGGATGGACAAAGTTAGTTGAAATAGATAATTTTTGCATGAAAACTCATTCCTGGTGGAACTTCATAGCAAAGTACAAAGTTCGTTTTGGATGGATCAATTTAGTTGAAATAGACAGTTTTTGCATGAAAACTCATTCCTGGTGGAACTTCATAGCAAAGTACAAAGTTCGTTTTGGTTGGACGAATAAAGTTGAAATAGACAGTTTTTGCATGAAAACCCATTCCTGGTGGAACTTCATCGCAAAGTACAAAGTTCGTTTTGGATGGACAAAGTTAGTTGAAATAGACAGTTTTTGCATGAAAACTCATTCCTGGTGGAACTTCATAGCAAAGTACAAAGTTCGTTTTGGATGGACAAAGTTAGTTGAAATAGACAGTTTTTGCATGAAAACTCATTCCTGGTGGAACTTCATAGCAAAGTACAAAGTTCGTTTTGGATGGACAAAGTTAGTTGAAATAGACAGTTTTTGCATAAAAACTCATTCCTGGTGGAACTTCATAGCAAAGTACAAAGTTCGTTTTGGATGGATCAATTTAGTTGAAATAGACAGTTTTTGCATGAAAACTCATTCCTGGTGGAACTTCATAGCAAAGTACAAAGTTCGTTTTGGATGGATCAATTTAGTTGAAATAGACAGTTTTTGCATGAAAACTCATTCCTGGTGGAACTTCATAGCAAAGTACAAAGTTCGTTTTGGATGGACAAAGTTAGTTGAAATAGACAGTTTTTGCATGACAACTCATTCCTGGTGGAACTTCATAGCAAAGTACAAAGTTCGTTTTGGATGGACAAAGTTAGTTGAAATAGACAGTTTTTGCATGAAAACTCATTCCTGGTGGAACTTCATAGCAAAGTACAAAGTTCGTTTTGGATGGATCAATTTAGTTGAAATAGACAGTTTTTGCATGAAAACTCATTCCTGGTGGAACTTCATAGCAAAGTACAAAGTTCGTTTTGGATGGACAAAGTTAGTTGAAATAGACAGTTTTTGCATGAAAACTCATTCCTGGTGGAACTTCATAGCAAAGTACAAAGTTCGTTTTGGATGGATCAATTTAGTTGAAATAGACAGTTTTTGTATGAAAACTCATTCCTGGTGGAACTTCATAGCAAAGTACAAAGTTCGTTTTGGATGGATCAATTTAGTTGAAATAGACAGTTTTTGCATGAAAACTCATTCCTGGTGGAACTTCATAGCAAAGTACAAAGTTCGTTTTGGATGGACAAAGTTAGTTGAAATAGACAGTTTTTGCATAAAAACTCATTCCTGGTGGAACTTCATAGCAAAGTACAAAGTTCGTTTTGGATGGACAAAGTTAGTTGAAATAGACAGTTTTTGCATGAAAACCCATTCCTGGTGGAACTTCATAGCAAAGTACAAAGTTCGTTTTGGATGGACAAAGTTAGTTGAAATAGACAGTTTTTGCATGAAAACTCATTCCTGGTGGAACTTCATAGCAAAGTACAAAGTTCGTTTTAGATGGACAAAGTTAGTTGAAATAGACAGTTTTTGCATGAAAACTCATTCCTGGTGGAACTTCATAGCAAAGTACAAAGTTCGTTTTAGATGGACAAAGTTAGTTGAAATAGACAGTTTTTGTATGAAAACTCATTCCTGGTGGAACTTCATAGCAAAGTACAAAGTTCGTTTTGGATGGACAAAGTTAGTTGAAATAGACAGTTTTTGCATGAAAACTCATTCCTGGTGGAACTTCATAGCGAAGTACAAAGTTCGTTTTGGATGGATCAATTTAGTTGAAATAGACAGTTTTTGTATGAAAACTCATTCCTGGTGGAACTTCATAGTAAAGTACAAAGTTCGTTTTGGATGGACAAAGTTAGTTGAAATAGACAGTTTTTGCATGAAAACTCCTTCCAGGTGGAACTTCATAGCAAAGTACAAAGTTCGTTTTGGATGGATCAATTTAGTTGAAATAGACAGTTTTTGCATAAAAACTCATTCCTGGTGGAACTTCATAGCAAAGTACAAAGTTCGTTTTGGATGGATCAATTTAGTTGAAATAGACAGTTTTTGCATGAAAACTCATTCCTGGTGGAACTTCATAGCAAAGTACAAAGTTCGTTTTGGATGGACGAATTAAGTTGAAATAGACAGTTTTTGCATAAAAACTCATTCCTGGTGGAACTTCATAGCAAAGTACAAAGTTCGTTTTGGATGGATCAATTTAGTTGAAATAGACAGTTTTTGCATGAAAACTCATTCCTGGTGGAACTTCATAGCAAAGTACAAAGTTCGTTTTGGATGGACGAATTAAGTTGAAATAGACAGTTTTTGCATGAAAACCCATTCCTGGTGGAACTTCATAGCAAAGTACAAAGTTCGTTTTGGATGGACGAATTAAGTTGAAATAGACAGTTTTTGTATGAAAACTCATTCCTGGTGGAACTTCATAGCAAAGTACAAAGTTCGTTTTGGATGGACAAAGTTAGTTGAAATAGACAGTTTTTGCATGAAAACTCATTCCTGGTGGAACTTCATAGCAAAGTACAAAGTTCGTTTTGGATGGACGAATTAAGTTGAAATAGACAGTTTTTGCATGAAAACCCATTCCTGGTGGAACTTCATCGCAAAGTACAAAGTTCGTTTTGGATGGACAAAGTTAGTTGAAATAGACAGTTTTTGCATGAAAACTCATTCCTGGTGGAACTTCATAGCAAAGTACAAAGTTCGTTTTGGATGGACGAATTAAGTTGAAATAGACAGTTTTTGCATAAAAACCCATTCCTGGTGGAACTTCATAGCAAAGTACAAAGTTCGTTTTGGATGGACGAATTAAGTTGAAATAGACAGTTTTTGTATGAAAACTCATTCCTGGTGGAACTTCATAGCAAAGTACAAAGTTCGTTTTGGATGGACAAAGTTAGTTGAAATAGACAGTTTTTGCATGAAAACTCATTCCTGGTGGAACTTCATAGCAAAGTACAAAGTTCGTTTTGGATGGACGAATTAAGTTGAAATAGACAGTTTTTGCATGAAAACCCATTCCTGGTGGAACTTCATAGCAAAGTACAAAGTTCGTTTTGGATGGACGAATTAAGTTGAAATAGACAGTTTTTGCATGAAAACTCATTCCTGGTGGAACTTCATAGCAAAGTACAAAGTTCGTTTTGGATGGACAAAGTTAGTTGAAATAGACAGTTCTTGCATGAAAACTCATTCCTGGTAGAACTTCATAGCAAAGTACAAAGTTCGTTTTGGATGGACGAATTAAGTTGAAATAGACAGTTTTTGCATAAAAACCCATTCCTGGTGGAACTTCATAGCAAAGTACAAAGTTCGTTTTGGATGGACGAATTAAGTTGAAATAGACAGTTTTTGTATGAAAACTCATTCCTGGTGGAACTTCATAGCAAAGTACAAAGTTCGTTTTGGATGGACAAAGTTAGTTGAAATAGACAGTTTTTGCATGAAAACTCATTCCTGGTGGAACTTCATAGCAAAGTACAAAGTTCGTTTTGGATGGACGAATTAAGTTGAAATAGACAGTTTTTGTATGAAAACTCATTCCTGGTGGAACTTCATAGCAAAGTACAAAGTTCGTTTTGGATGGACAAAGTTAGTTGAAATAGACAGTTCTTGCATGAAAACTCATTCCTGGTAGAACTTCATAGCAAAGTACAAAGTTCGTATCGGATGGACGAATTAAGTTGAAATAGACAGTTTTTGCATGAAAACTCATTCCTGGTGGAACTTCATAGCAAAGTACAAAGTTCGTTTTGGATGGACAAAGTTAGTTGAAATAGACAATTTTTGCATGAAAACTCATTCCTGGTGGAGCTTCATAGCAAAGTACAAAGTTCGTTTTGGATGGACGAATTAAGTTGAAATAGACAGTTTTTGCATGAAAACCCATTCCTGGTGGAACTTCATCGCAAAGTACAAAGTTCGTTTTGGATGGATCAATTTAGTTGAAATAGACAGTTTTTGCATGAAAACTCATTCCTGGTGGAACTTCATAGCAAAGTACAAAGTTCGTTTTGGATGGACGAATTAAGTTGAAATAGACAGTTTTTGCATGAAAACTCATTCCTGGTGGAACTTCATAGCAAAGTACAAAGTTCGTTTTGGATGGACAAAGTTAGTTGAAATAGACAATTTTTTCATGACAACTCATTCCTGGAGGAACTTCATAGCAAAGTACAAAGTTCGTTTTGGATGGACAAAGTTAGTTGAAATAGACAGTTTTTGCATGAAAACTCATTCCTTGTGGAACTTCATAGCAAAGTACAAAGTTCGTTTTGGATGGACAAAGTCAGTTGAAATAGACAGTTTTTGCATAAAAACTCATTCCTGGTGGAACTTCATAGCAAAGTACAATGTTCGTTTTGGATGGACAAAGTTAGTTGAAATAGACAGTTTTTGCATGAAAACTCATTCCTTGTGGAACTTCATAGCAAAGTACAAAGTTCGTTTTGGATGGACAAAGTTAGTTGAAATAGACAGTTTTTGCATGAAAACTCATTGCTTGTGGAACTTCATAGCAAAGTACAAAGTTCGTTTTGGATGGACAAAGTTAGTTGAGATAGACAGTTTTTGCATAAAAACTCATTCCTGGTGGAACTTCATAGCAAAGAACAAAGTTCGTTTTGGATGGACAAAGTTAGTTGAAATAGACAGTTTTTGCATGAAAACTCATTCCTGGTGGAACTTCATAGCAAAGTACAAAGTTCGTTTTGGATGGACAAAGTTAGTTGAAATAGACAGTTTTTGCATGAAAACTCATTCCTGGTGGAACTTCATAGCAAAGTACAAAGTTCGTTTTGGATGGACAAAGTTAGTTGAAATAGACAGTTTTTGCATGAAAACTCATTCCTGGTGGAACTTCATAGCAAAGTACAAAGTTCGAATCGGATGGACGAATTAAGTTGAAATAGACAGTTTTTGCATGAAAACTCATTCCTGGTGGAACTTCATAGCAAAGAACAAAGTTCGTTTTGGATGGACAAAGTTAGTTGAAATAGACAGTTTTTGCATGAAAACTCATTCCTGGTGGAACTTCATAGCAAAGAACAAAGTTCGTTTTGGATGGACAAAGTTAGTTGAAATAGACAGTTTTTGCATGAAAACTCATTCCTGGTGGAACTTCATAGCAAAGTACAAAGTTCGTTTTGGATGGACAAAGTTAGTTGAAATAGACAGTTTTTGCATGAAAACTCATTCCTGGTGGAACTTCATAGCAAAGTACAAAGTTCGTTTTGGATGGACAAAGTTAGTTGAAATAGACAGTTTTTGCATGAAAACTCATTCCTGGTGGAACTTCATAGCAAAGTACAAAGTTCGTTTTGGATGGACAAAGTTAGTTGAAATAGACAGTTTTTGCATGAAAACTCATTCCTGGTGGAACTTCATAGCAAAGTACAAAGTTCGTTTTGGATGGACAAAGTTAGTTGAAAACGACAGTTTTTGCATGAAAACTCATTCCTGGTGGAACTTCATAGCAAAGTACAAAGTTCGTTTTGGATGGATCAATTTAGTTGAAATAGACAGTTTTTGCATGAAAACTCATTCCTGGTGGAACTTCATAGCAAAGTACAAAGTTCGTTTTGGATGGACCAAGTTAGTTGAAAACGACAGTTTTTGCATGAAAACTCATTCCTGGTGGAACTTCATAGCAAAGTACAAAGTTCGTTTTGGATGGACGAATTAAGTTGAAATAGACAGTTTTTGTATGAAAACTCATTCCTGGTGGAACTTCATAGCAAAGTACAAAGTTCGAATCGGATGGACGAATTAAGTTGAAATAGACAGTTTTTGCATGAAAACTCATTCCTGGTGGAACTTCATAGCAAAGTACAAAGTTAGTTTTGGATGGACAAAGTTAGTTGAAATAGACAGTTTTTGCATGAAAACTCATTCCTGGTGGAACTTCATAGCAAAGTACAAAGTTCGTTTTGGATGGACAAAGTTAGTTGAAATAGACAGTTTTTGCATAAAAACTCATTCCTGGTGGAACTTCATAGCAAAGTACAAAGTTCGTTTTGGATGGACAAAGTTAGTTGAAATAGACAGTTTTTGTATGAAAACTCATTCCTGGTGGAACTTCATAGCAAAGTACAAAGTTCGAATCGGATGGACGAATTAAGTTGAAATAGACAGTTTTTGCATGAAAACTCATTCCTGGTGGAACTTCATAGCAAAGTACAAAGTTAGTTTTGGATGGACAAAGTTAGTTGAAATAGACAGTTTTTGCATGAAAACTCATTCCTGGTGGAACTTCATAGCAAAGTACAAAGTTCGTTTTGGATGGACAAAGTTAGTTGAAAACGACAGTTTTTGCATGAAAACTCATTCCTGGTGGAACTTCATAGCAAAGTACAAAGTTCGTTTTGGATGGATCAATTTAGTTGAAATAGACAGTTTTTGCATGAAAACTCATTCCTGGTGGAACTTCATAGCAAAGTACAAAGTTCGTTTTGGATGGACAAAGTTAGTTGAAATAGACAGTTTTTTCATGAAAACTCATTCCTGGTGGAACTTCATAGCAAAGTACAAAGTTCGTTTTGGATGGACAAAGTTAGTTGAAATAGACAGTTTTTGCATGAAAACTCATTCCTGGTGGAACTTCATAGCAAAGTACAAAGTTCGTTTTGGATGGACAAAGTTAGTTGAAATAGACAGTTTTTGCATGAAAACTCATTCCTGGTGGAACTTCATAGCAAAGTACAAAGTTCGTTTTGGATGGATCAATTTAGTTGAAATAGACAGTTTTTGCATGAAAACTCATTCCTGGTGGAACTTCATAGCAAAGTACAAAGTTAGTTTTGGATGGACAAAGTTAGTTGAAATAGACAGTTTTTGCATGAAAACTCATTCCTGGTGGAACTTCATAGCAAAGTACAAAGTTCGTTTTGGATGGACAAAGTTAGTTGAAAACGACAGTTTTTGCATGAAAACTCATTCCTGGTGGAACTTCATAGCAAAGTACAAAGTTCGTTTTGGATGGACAAAGTTAGTTGAAATAGACAGTTTTTATATGAAAACTCATTCCTGGTGGAACTTCATAGCAAAGTACAAAGTTCGAATCGGATGGACGAATTAAGTTGAAATAGACAGTTTTTGCATGAAAACTCATTCCTGGTGGAACTTCATAGCAAAGTACAAAGTTCGTTTTGGATGGACAAAGTTAGTTGAAATAGACAGTTTTTGCATAAAAACTCATTCCTGGTGGAACTTCAAGCAAAGTACAAAGTTCGTTTTGGATGGACAAAGTTAGTTGAAATAGACAGTTTTTGCATGAAAACTCATTCCTGGTGGAACTTCATAGCAAAGTACAAAGTTCGTTTTGGATGGATCAATTTAGTTGAAATAGACAGTTTTTGCATGAAAACTCATTCCTGGTGGAACTTCATAGCAAAGTACAAAGTTCGTTTTGGATGGACAAAGTTAGTTGAAAACGACAGTTTTTGCATGAAAACTCATTCCTGGTGGAACTTCATAGCAAAGTACAAAGTTCGTTTTGGATGGACAAAGTTAGTTGAAATAGACAGTTTTTGCATAAAAACTCATTCCTGGTGGAACTTCATAGCAAAGTACAAAGTTCGTTTTGGATGGACGAATTAAGTTGAAATAGACAGTTTTTGCATGAAAACTCATTCCTGGTGGAACTTCATAGCAAAGAACAAAGTTCGTTTTGGATGGATCAATTTAGTTGAAATAGACAGTTTTTGCATGAAAACTCATTCCTGGTGGAACTTCATAGCAAAGTACAAAGTTCGTTTTGGATGGACGAATTAAGTTGAAATAGACAGTTTTTGCATGAAAACTCATTCCTGGTGGAACTTCATAGCAAAGTACAAAGTTCGTTTTGGATGGACAAAGTTAGTTGAAATAGACAGTTTTTGCATGAAAACTCATTCCTGGTGGAACTTCATAGCAAAGTACAAAGTTCGTTTTGGATGGACAAAGTTAGTTGAAATAGACAGTTTTTGCATGAAAACTCATTCCTGGTGGAACTTCATAGCAAAGTACAAAGTTCGTTTTGGATGGACGAATTAAGTTGAAATAGACAGTTTTTGCATGAAAACTCATTCCTGGTGGAACTTCATAGCAAAGTACAAAGTTCGTTTTGGATGGATCAATTCAGTTGAAATAGACAGTTTTTGCATGAAAACTCATTCCTGGTGGAACTTCATAGCAAAGTACAAAGTTTGAATCAGATGGACAAAGTTAGTTGAAATAGACAGTTTTTGCATGAAAACTCATTCCTGGTGGAACTTCATAGCAAAGTACAAAGTTCGTTTTGGATGGATCAATTCAGTTGAAATAGACAGTTTTTGCATGAAAACTCATTCCTGGTGGAACTTCATAGCAAAGTACAAAGTTCGTTTTGGATGGACGAATTAAGTTGAAATAGACAGTTTTTGCATGAAAACTCATTCCTGGTGGAACTTCATAGCAAAGTACAAAGTTCGTTTTGGATGGACAAAGTTAGTTGAAATAGACAGTTTTTGCATGAAAACTCATTCCTGGTGGAACTTCATAGCAAAGTACAAAGTTCGTTTTGGATGGACAAAGTTAGTTGAAATAGACAGTTTTTGCATGAAAACTCATTCCTGGTGGAACTTCATAGCAAAGTACAAAGTTCGTTTTGGATGGACAAAGTTAGTTGAAATAGACAGTTTTTGCATAAAAACTCATTCCTGGTGGAACTTCATAGCAAAGTACAAAGTTCGTTTTGGATGGACAAAGTTAGTTGAAATAGACAGTTTTTGCATGTAAACTCATTCCTGGTGGAACTTCATAGCAAAGTACAAAGTTCGTTTTGGATGGACAAAGTTAGTTGAAATAGACAGTTTTTGCATGAAAACTCATTCCTGGTGGAACTTCATAGCAAAGTACAAAGTTCGTTTTGGATGGACAAAGTTAGTTGAAATAGACAGTTTTTGCATGAAAACTCCTTCCAGGTGGAACTTCATAGCAAAGTACAAAGTTCGTTTTGGATGGATCAATTTAGTTGAAATAGACAGTTTTTGCATAAAAACTCATTCCTGGTGGAACTTCATAGCAAAGTACAAAGTTCGTTTTGGATGGATCAATTTAGTTGAAATAGACAGTTTTTGCATGAAAACTCATTCCTGGTGGAACTTCATAGCAAAGTACAAAGTTCGTTTTGGATGGACGAATTAAGTTGAAATAGACAGTTTTTGTATGAAAACTCATTCCTGGTGGAACTTCATAGCAAAGTACAAAGTTCGTTTTGGATGGATCAATTTAGTTGAAATAGACAGTTTTTGCATGAAAACTCATTCCTGGTGGAACTTCATAGCAAAGTACAAAGTTCGTTTTGGATGGACGAATTAAGTTGAAATAGACAGTTTTTGTATGAAAACCCATTCCTGGTGGAACTTCATAGCAAAGTACAAAGTTCGTTTTGGATGGACGAATTAAGTTGAAATAGACAGTTTTTGTATGAAAACTCATTCCTGGTGGAACTTCATAGCAAAGTACAAAGTTCGTTTTGGATGGAAAAAGTTAGTTGAAATAGACAGTTTTTGCATGAAAACTCATTCCTGGTGGAACTTCATAGCAAAGTACAAAGTTCGTTTTGGATGGACGAATTAAGTTGAAATAGACAGTTTTTGCATGAAAACCCATTCCTGGTGGAACTTCATCGCAAAGTACAAAGTTCGTTTTGGATGGATCAATTTAGTTGAAATAGACAGTTTTTGCATGAAAACTCATTCCTGGTGGAACTTCATAGCAAAGTACAAAGTTCGTTTTGGATGGACGAATTAAGTTGAAATAGACAGTTTTTGCATAAAAACTCATTCCTGGTGGAACTTCATAGCAAAGTACAAAGTTCGTTTTGGATGGACAAAGTTAGTTGAAATAGACAGTTTTTGCATGAAAACTCATTCCTGGTGGAACTTCATAGCAAAGTACAAAGTTCGTTTTGGATGGACAAAGTTAGTTGAAATAGATAATTTTTGCATGAAAACTCATTCCTGGTGGAACTTCATAGCAAAGTACAAAGTTCGTTTTGGATGGACAAAGTTAGTTGAAATAGACAGTTTTTGCATGAAAACTCATTCCTGGTGGAACTTCATAGCAAAGTACAAAGTTCGTTTTGGATGGATCAATTTAGTTGAAATAGACAGTTTTTGCATAAAAACTCATTCCTGGTGGAACTTCATAGCAAAGTACAAAGTTCGTTTTGGATGGATCAATTTAGTTGAAATAGACAGTTTTTGCATGAAAACCCATTCCTGGTGGAACTTCATCGCAAAGTACAAAGTTCGTTTTGGATGGACAAAGTTAGTTGAAATAGACAGTTTTTGCATGAAAACTCATTCCTGGTGGAACTTCATAGCAAAGTACAAAGTTCGTTTTGGATGGACAAAGTTAGTTGAAATAGATAATTTTTGCATGAAAACTCATTCCTGGTGGAACTTCATAGCAAAGTACAAAGTTCGTTTTGGATGGACAAAGTTAGTTGAAATAGACAGTTTTTGCATGAAAACTCATTCCTGGTGGAACTTCATAGCAAAGAACAAAGTTCGTTTTGGATGGACGAATTAAGTTGAAATAGACAGTTTTTGCATGAAAACCCATTCCTGGTGGAACTTCATCGCAAAGTACAAAGTTCGTTTTGGATGGATCAATTTAGTTGAAATAGACAGTTTTTGCATGAAAACTCATTCCTGGTGGAACTTCATAGCAAAGTACAAAGTTCGTTTTGGATGGATCAATTTAGTTGAAATAGACAGTTTTTGCATGAAAACTCATTCCTGGTGGAACTTCATAGCAAAGTACAAAGTTCGTTTTGGATGGACGAATTAAGTTGAAATAGACAGTTTTTGCATGAAAACCCATTCCTGGTGGAACTTCATCGCAAAGTACAAAGTTCGTTTTGGATGGACAAAGTTAGTTGAAATAGACAGTTTTTGCATAAAAACTCATTCCTGGTGGAACTTCATAGCAAAGTACAAAGTTCGTTTTGGATGGACAAAGTTAGTTGAAATAGACAGTTTTTGCATGAAAACTCATTCCTGGTGGAACTTCATAGCAAAGTACAAAGTTCGTTTTGGATGGACAAAGTTAGTTGAAATAGACAGTTTTTGCATGAAAACTCATTCCTGGTGGAACTTCATAGCAAAGTACAAAGTTCGTTTTGGATGGACAAAGTTAGTTGAAATAGACAGTTTTTGCATGAAAACTCATTCCTGGTGGAACTTCATAGCAAAGTACAAAGTTCGTAACGGATGCACCAATTTAGTTGAAATAGACAGTTTTTGCATGAAAACTCATTCCTGGTGGAACTTCATAGCAAAGTACAAAGTTCGTTTTGGATGGATCAATTTAGTTGAAATAGACAGTTTTTGCATGAAAACTCATTCCTGGTGGAACTTCATAGCAAAGTACAAAGTTCGTTTTGGATGGACAAAGTTAGTTGAAATAGACAGTTTTTGCATGAAAACTCATTCCTGGTGGAACTTCATAGCAAAGTACAAAGTTCGTTTTGGATGGACAAAGTTAGTTGAAATAGACAGTTTTTGCATGAAAACTCATTCCTGGTGGAACTTCATAGCAAAGTACAAAGTTCGTTTTGGATGGACAAAGTTAGTTGAAATAGACAGTTTTTGCATAAAAACTCATTCCTGGTGGAACTTCATAGCAAAGTACAAAGTTCGTTTTGGATGGACAAAGTTAGTTGAAATAGACAGTTTTTGCATGAAAACCCATTCCTGGTGGAACTTCATAGCAAAGTACAAAGTTCGTTTTGGATGGATCAATTTAGTTGAAATAGACAGTTTTTGCATGAAAACTCATTCCTGGTGGAACTTCATAGCAAAGTACAAAGTTCGTTTTGGATGGAAAAAGTTAGTTGAAATAGACAGTTTTTGCATGAAAACTCATTCCTGGTGGAACTTCATAGCAAAGTACAAAGTTCGTTTTGGATGGTTCAATTTAGTTGAAATAGACAGTTTTTGCATGAAAACTCATTCCTGGTGGAACTTCATAGCAAAGTACAAAGTTCGTTTTGGATGGACGAATTAAGTTGAAATAGACAGTTTTTGCATGAAAACCCATTCCTGGTGGAACTTCATAGCAAAGTACAAAGTTCGTTTTGGATGGACGAATTAAGTTGAAATAGACAGTTTTTGTATGAAAACTCATTCCTGGTGGAACTTCATAGCAAAGTACAAAGTTCGTTTTGGATGGACAAAGTTAGTTGAAATAGACAGTTTTTGCATGAAAACTCATTCCTGGTGGAACTTCATAGCAAAGTACAAAGTTCGTTTTGGATGGACGAATTAAGTTGAAATAGACAGTTTTTGCATGAAAACCCATTCCTGGTGGAACTTCATCGCAAAGTACAAAGTTCGTTTTGGATGGATCAATTTAGTTGAAATAGACAGTTTTTGCATGAAAACTCATTCCTGGTGGAACTTCATAGCAAAGTACAAAGTTCGTTTTGGATGGACGAATTAAGTTGAAATAGACAGTTTTTGCATAAAAACTCATTCCTGGTGGAACTTCATAGCAAAGTACAAAGTTCGTTTTGGATGGACAAAGTTAGTTGAAATAGACAGTTTTTGCATGAAAACTCATTCCTGGTGGAACTTCATAGCAAAGTACAAAGTTCGTTTTGGATGGACAAAGTTAGTTGAAATAGACAGTTTTTGCATGAAAACTCATTCCTGGTGGAACTTCATAGCAAAGTACAAAGTTCGTTTTGGATGGACAAAGTTAGTTGAAATAGATAATTTTTGCATGAAAACTCATTCCTGGTGGAACTTCATAGCAAAGTACAAAGTTCGTTTTGGATGGATCAATTTAGTTGAAATAGACAGTTTTTGCATGAAAACTCATTCCTGGTGGAACTTCATAGCAAAGTACAAAGTTCGTTTTGGTTGGACGAATAAAGTTGAAATAGACAGTTTTTGCATGAAAACCCATTCCTGGTGGAACTTCATCGCAAAGTACAAAGTTCGTTTTGGATGGACAAAGTTAGTTGAAATAGACAGTTTTTGCATGAAAACTCATTCCTGGTGGAACTTCATAGCAAAGTACAAAGTTCGTTTTGGATGGACAAAGTTAGTTGAAATAGACAGGTTTTGCATGAAAACTCATTCCTGGTGGAACTTCATAGCAAAGTACAAAGTTCGTTTTGGATTGACAAAGTTAGTTGAAATAGACAGTTTTTGCATAAAAACTCATTCCTGGTGGAACTTCATAGCAAAGTACAAAGTTCGTTTTGGATGGATCAATTTAGTTGAAATAGACAGTTTTTGCATGAAAACTCATTCCTGGTGGAACTTCATAGCAAAGTACAAAGTTCGTTTTGGTTGGACGAATAAAGTTGAAATAGACAGTTTTTGCATGAAAACCCATTCCTGGTGGAACTTCATCGCAAAGTACAAAGTTCGTTTTGGATGGACAAAGTTAGTTGAAATAGACAGTTTTTGCATGAAAACTCATTCCTGGTGGAACTTCATAGCAAAGTACAAAGTTCGAATCGGATGGACGAATTAAGTTGAAATAGACAGTTTTTGCATGAAAACTCATTCCTGGTGGAACTTCATAGCAAAGTACAAAGTTCGTTTTGGATTGACAAAGTTAGTTGAAATAGACAGTTTTTGCATAAAAACTCATTCCTGGTGGAACTTCATAGCAAAGTACAAAGTTCGTTTTGGATGGATCAATTTAGTTGAAATAGACAGTTTTTGCATGAAAACTCATTCCTGGTGGAACTTCATAGCAAAGTACAAAGTTCGTTTTGGATGGATCAATTTAGTTGAAATAGACAGTTTTTGCATGAAAACTCATTCCTGGTGGAACTTCATAGCAAAGTACAAAGTTCGTTTTGGATGGACAAAGTTAGTTGAAATAGACAGTTTTTGCATGACAACTCATTCCTGGTGGAACTTCATAGCAAAGTACAAAGTTCGTTTTGGATGGACAAAGTTAGTTGAAATAGACAGTTTTTGCATGAAAACTCATTCCTGGTGGAACTTCATAGCAAAGTACAAAGTTCGTTTTGGATGGATCAATTTAGTTGAAATAGACAGTTTTTGTATGAAAACTCATTCCTGGTGGAACTTCATAGCAAAGTACAAAGTTCGTTTTGGATGGATCAATTTAGTTGAAATAGACAGTTTTTGCATGAAAACTCATTCCTGGTGGAACTTCATAGCAAAGTACAAAGTTCGTTTTGGATGGACAAAGTTAGTTGAAATAGACAGTTTTTGCATAAAAACTCATTCCTGGTGGAACTTCATAGCAAAGTACAAAGTTCGTTTTGGATGGACAAAGTTAGTTGAAATAGACAGTTTTTGCATGAAAACCCATTCCTGGTGGAACTTCATAGCAAAGTACAAAGTTCGTTTTGGATCGATAAATTTAGTTGAAATAGACAGTTTTTGCATGAAAACTCATTCCTGGTGGAACTTCATAGCAAAGTACAAAGTTCGTTTTAGATGGACAAAGTTAGTTGAAATAGACAGTTTTTGCATGAAAACTCATTCCTGGTGGAACTTCATAGCAAAGTACAAAGTTCGTTTTAGATGGACAAAGTTAGTTGAAATAGACAGTTTTTGTATGAAAACTCATTCCTGGTGGAACTTCATAGCAAAGTACAAAGTTCGTTTTGGATGGACAAAGTTAGTTGAAATAGACAGTTTTTGCATGAAAACTCATTCCTGGTGGAACTTCATAGCGAAGTACAAAGTTCGTTTTGGATGGATCAATTTAGTTGAAATAGACAGTTTTTGTATGAAAACTCATTCCTGGTGGAACTTCATAGTAAAGTACAAAGTTCGTTTTGGATGGACAAAGTTAGTTGAAATAGACAGTTTTTGCATGAAAACTCCTTCCAGGTGGAACTTCATAGCAAAGTACAAAGTTCGTTTTGGATGGATCAATTTAGTTGAAATAGACAGTTTTTGCATAAAAACTCATTCCTGGTGGAACTTCATAGCAAAGTACAAAGTTCGTTTTGGATGGATCAATTTAGTTGAAATAGACAGTTTTTGCATGAAAACTCATTCCTGGTGGAACTTCATAGCAAAGTACAAAGTTCGTTTTGGATGGACGAATTAAGTTGAAATAGACAGTTTTTGCATAAAAACTCATTCCTGGTGGAACTTCATAGCAAAGTACAAAGTTCGTTTTGGATGGATCAATTTAGTTGAAATAGACAGTTTTTGCATGAAAACTCATTCCTGGTGGAACTTCATAGCAAAGTACAAAGTTCGTTTTGGATGGACGAATTAAGTTGAAATAGACAGTTTTTGCATGAAAACCCATTCCTGGTGGAACTTCATAGCAAAGTACAAAGTTCGTTTTGGATGGACGAATTAAGTTGAAATAGACAGTTTTTGTATGAAAACTCATTCCTGGTGGAACTTCATAGCAAAGTACAAAGTTCGTTTTGGATGGACAAAGTTAGTTGAAATAGACAGTTTTTGCATGAAAACTCATTCCTGGTGGAACTTCATAGCAAAGTACAAAGTTCGTTTTGGATGGACGAATTAAGTTGAAATAGACAGTTTTTGCATGAAAACCCATTCCTGGTGGAACTTCATCGCAAAGTACAAAGTTCGTTTTGGATGGACAAAGTTAGTTGAAATAGACAGTTTTTGCATGAAAACTCATTCCTGGTGGAACTTCATAGCAAAGTACAAAGTTCGTTTTGGATGGACGAATTAAGTTGAAATAGACAGTTTTTGCATAAAAACCCATTCCTGGTGGAACTTCATAGCAAAGTACAAAGTTCGTTTTGGATGGACGAATTAAGTTGAAATAGACAGTTTTTGTATGAAAACTCATTCCTGGTGGAACTTCATAGCAAAGTACAAAGTTCGTTTTGGATGGACAAAGTTAGTTGAAATAGACAGTTTTTGCATGAAAACTCATTCCTGGTGGAACTTCATAGCAAAGTACAAAGTTCGTTTTGGATGGACGAATTAAGTTGAAATAGACAGTTTTTGCATGAAAACCCATTCCTGGTGGAACTTCATAGCAAAGTACAAAGTTCGTTTTGGATGGACGAATTAAGTTGAAATAGACAGTTTTTGCATGAAAACTCATTCCTGGTGGAACTTCATAGCAAAGTACAAAGTTCGTTTTGGATGGACAAAGTTAGTTGAAATAGACAGTTCTTGCATGAAAACTCATTCCTGGTAGAACTTCATAGCAAAGTACAAAGTTCGTTTTGGATGGACGAATTAAGTTGAAATAGACAGTTTTTGCATAAAAACCCATTCCTGGTGGAACTTCATAGCAAAGTACAAAGTTCGTTTTGGATGGACGAATTAAGTTGAAATAGACAGTTTTTGTATGAAAACTCATTCCTGGTGGAACTTCATAGCAAAGTACAAAGTTCGTTTTGGATGGACAAAGTTAGTTGAAATAGACAGTTTTTGCATGAAAACTCATTCCTGGTGGAACTTCATAGCAAAGTACAAAGTTCGTTTTGGATGGACGAATTAAGTTGAAATAGACAGTTTTTGCATAAAAACTCATTCCTGGTGGAACTTCATAGCAAAGTACAAAGTTCGTTTTGGATGGACAAAGTTAGTTGAAATAGACAGTTCTTGCATGAAAACTCATTCCTGGTAGAACTTCATAGCAAAGTACAAAGTTCGTATCGGATGGACGAATTAAGTTGAAATAGACAGTTTTTGCATGAAAACTCATTCCTGGTGGAACTTCATAGCAAAGTACAAAGTTCGTTTTGGATGGACAAAGTTAGTTGAAATAGACAATTTTTGCATGAAAACTCATTCCTGGTGGAACTTCATAGCAAAGTACAAAGTTCGTTTTGGATGGACGAATTAAGTTGAAATAGACAGTTTTTGCATGAAAACCCATTCCTGGTGGAACTTCATCGCAAAGTACAAAGTTCGTTTTGGATGGATCAATTTAGTTGAAATAGACAGTTTTTGCATGAAAACTCATTCCTGGTGGAACTTCATAGCAAAGTACAAAGTTCGTTTTGGATGGACGAATTAAGTTGAAATAGACAGTTTTTGCATGAAAACTCATTCCTGGTGGAACTTCATAGCAAAGTACAAAGTTCGTTTTGGATGGACAAAGTTAGTTGAAATAGACAATTTTTTCATGACAACTCATTCCTGGTGGAACTTCATAGCAAAGTACAATGTTCGTTTTGGATGGACAAAGTTAGTTGAAATAGACAGTTTTTGCATGAAAACTCATTCCTTGTGGAACTTCATAGCAAAGTACAAAGTTCGTTTTGGATGGACAAAGTTAGTTGAAATAGACAGTTTTTGCATGAAAACTCATTGCTTGTGGAACTTCATAGCAAAGTACAAAGTTCGTTTTGGATGGACAAAGTTAGTTGAAATAGACAGTTTTTGCATGAAAACTCATTCCTTGTGGAACTTCATAGCAAAGTACAAAGTTCGTTTTGGATGGACAAAGTCAGTTGAAATAGACAGTTTTTGCATAAAAACTCATTCCTGGTGGAACTTCATAGCAAAGTACAATGTTCGTTTTGGATGGACAAAGTTAGTTGAAATAGACAGTTTTTGCATGAAAACTCATTCCTTGTGGAACTTCATAGCAAAGTACAAAGTTCGTTTTGGATGGACAAAGTTAGTTGAAATAGACAGTTTTTGCATGAAAACTCATTGCTTGTGGAACTTCATAGCAAAGTACAAAGTTCGTTTTGGATGGACAAAGTTAGTTGAGATAGACAGTTTTTGCATAAAAACTCATTCCTGGTGGAACTTCATAGCAAAGAACAAAGTTCGTTTTGGATGGACAAAGTTAGTTGAAATAGACAGTTTTTGCATGAAAACTCATTCCTGGTGGAACTTCATAGCAAAGTACAAAGTTCGTTTTGGATGGACAAAGTTAGTTGAAATAGACAGTTTTTGCATGAAAACTCATTCCTGGTGGAACTTCATAGCAAAGTACAAAGTTCGTTTTGGATGGACAAAGTTAGTTGAAATAGACAGTTTTTGCATGAAAACTCATTCCTGGTGGAACTTCATAGCAAAGTACAAAGTTCGAATCGGATGGACGAATTAAGTTGAAATAGACAGTTTTTGCATGAAAACTCATTCCTGGTGGAACTTCATAGCAAAGAACAAAGTTCGTTTTGGATGGACAAAGTTAGTTGAAATAGACAGTTTTTGCATGAAAACTCATTCCTGGTGGAACTTCATAGCAAAGAACAAAGTTCGTTTTGGATGGACAAAGTTAGTTGAAATAGACAGTTTTTGCATGAAAACTCATTCCTGGTGGAACTTCATAGCAAAGTACAAAGTTCGTTTTGGATGGACAAAGTTAGTTGAAATAGACAGTTTTTGCATGAAAACTCATTCCTGGTGGAACTTCATAGCAAAGTACAAAGTTCGTTTTGGATGGACAAAGTTAGTTGAAATAGACAGTTTTTGCATGAAAACTCATTCCTGGTGGAACTTCATAGCAAAGTACAAAGTTCGTTTTGGATGGACAAAGTTAGTTGAAATAGACAGTTTTTGCATGAAAACTCATTCCTGGTGGAACTTCATAGCAAAGTACAAAGTTCGTTTTGGATGGACAAAGTTAGTTGAAAACGACAGTTTTTGCATGAAAACTCATTCCTGGTGGAACTTCATAGCAAAGTACAAAGTTCGTTTTGGATGGACGAATTAAGTTGAAATAGACAGTTTTTGCATGAAAACTCATTCCTGGTGGAACTTCATAGCAAAGTACAAAGTTCGTTTTGGATGGACAAAGTTAGTTGAAATAGACAGTTTTTGCATGAAAACTCATTCCTGGTGGAACTTCATAGCAAAGTACAAAGTTCGTTTTGGATGGACAAAGTTAGTTGAAATAGACAGTTTTTGCATGAAAACTCATTCCTGGTGGAACTTCATAGCAAAGTACAAAGTTCGTTTTGGATGGACAAAGTTAGTTGAAAACGACAGTTTTTGCATGAAAACTCATTCCTGGTGGAACTTCATAGCAAAGTACAAAGTTCGTTTTGGATGGACGAATTAAGTTGAAATAGACAGTTTTTGCATAAAAACTCATTCCTGGTGGAACTTCATAGCAAAGTACAAAGTTCGTTTTGGATGGATCAATTTAGTTGAAATAGACAGTTTTTGCATGAAAACTCATTCCTGGTGGAACTTCATAGCAAAGTACAAAGTTCGTTTTGGATGGACAAAGTTAGTTGAAATAGACAGTTTTTGCATGAAAACTCATTCCTGGTGGAACTTCATAGCAAAGTACAAAGTTCGTTTTGGATGGACAAAGTTAGTTGAAAACGACAGTTTTTGCATGAAAACTCATTCCTGGTGGAACTTCATAGCAAAGTACAAAGTTCGTTTTGGATGGACGAATTAAGTTGAAATAGACAGTTTTTGTATGAAAACTCATTCCTGGTGGAACTTCATAGCAAAGTACAAAGTTCGAATCGGATGGACGAATTAAGTTGAAATAGACAGTTTTTGCATGAAAACTCATTCCTGGTGGAACTTCATAGCAAAGTACAAAGTTAGTTTTGGATGGACAAAGTTAGTTGAAATAGACAGTTTTTGCATGAAAACTCATTCCTGGTGGAACTTCATAGCAAAGTACAAAGTTCGTTTTGGATGGACAAAGTTAGTTGAAATAGACAGTTTTTGCATAAAAACTCATTCCTGGTGGAACTTCATAGCAAAGTACAAAGTTCGTTTTGGATGGACAAAGTTAGTTGAAATAGACAGTTTTTGTATGAAAACTCATTCCTGGTGGAACTTCATAGCAAAGTACAAAGTTCGAATCGGATGGACGAATTAAGTTGAAATAGACAGTTTTTGCATGAAAACTCATTCCTGGTGGAACTTCATAGCAAAGTACAAAGTTAGTTTTGGATGGACAAAGTTAGTTGAAATAGACAGTTTTTGCATGAAAACTCATTCCTGGTGGAACTTCATAGCAAAGTACAAAGTTCGTTTTGGATGGACAAAGTTAGTTGAAAACGACAGTTTTTGCATGAAAACTCATTCCTGGTGGAACTTCATAGCAAAGTACAAAGTTCGTTTTGGATGGATCAATTTAGTTGAAATAGACAGTTTTTGCATGAAAACTCATTCCTGGTGGAACTTCATAGCAAAGTACAAAGTTCGTTTTGGATGGACAAAGTTAGTTGAAATAGACAGTTTTTTCATGAAAACTCATTCCTGGTGGAACTTCATAGCAAAGTACAAAGTTCGTTTTGGATGGACAAAGTTAGTTGAAATAGACAGTTTTTGCATGAAAACTCATTCCTGGTGGAACTTCATAGCAAAGTACAAAGTTCGTTTTGGATGGACAAAGTTAGTTGAAATAGACAGTTTTTGCATGAAAACTCATTCCTGGTGGAACTTCATAGCAAAGTACAAAGTTCGTTTTGGATGGATCAATTTAGTTGAAATAGACAGTTTTTGCATGAAAACTCATTCCTGGTGGAACTTCATAGCAAAGTACAAAGTTAGTTTTGGATGGACAAAGTTAGTTGAAATAGACAGTTTTTGCATGAAAACTCATTCCTGGTGGAACTTCATAGCAAAGTACAAAGTTCGTTTTGGATGGACAAAGTTAGTTGAAAACGACAGTTTTTGCATGAAAACTCATTCCTGGTGGAACTTCATAGCAAAGTACAAAGTTCGTTTTGGATGGACAAAGTTAGTTGAAATAGACAGTTTTTATATGAAAACTCATTCCTGGTGGAACTTCATAGCAAAGTACAAAGTTCGAATCGGATGGACGAATTAAGTTGAAATAGACAGTTTTTGCATGAAAACTCATTCCTGGTGGAACTTCATAGCAAAGTACAAAGTTCGTTTTGGATGGACAAAGTTAGTTGAAATAGACAGTTTTTGCATGAAAACTCATTCCTGGTGGAACTTCATAGCAAAGTACAAAGTTCGTTTTGGATGGATCAATTTAGTTGAAATAGACAGTTTTTGCATGAAAACTCATTCCTGGTGGAACTTCATAGCAAAGTACAAAGTTCGTTTTGGATGGATCAATTTAGTTGAAATAGACAGTTTTTGCATGAAAACTCATTCCTGGTGGAACTTCATAGCAAAGTACAAAGTTCGTTTTGGATGGACAAAGTTAGTTGAAAACGACAGTTTTTGCATGAAAACTCATTCCTGGTGGAACTTCATAGCAAAGTACAAAGTTCGTTTTGGATGGACAAAGTTAGTTGAAATAGACAGTTTTTGCATAAAATCTCATTCCTGGTGGAACTTCATAGCAAAGTACAAAGTTCGTTTTGGATGGACGAATTAAGTTGAAATAGACAGTTTTTGCATGAAAACTCATTCCTGGTGGAACTTCATAGCAAAGAACAAAGTTCGTTTTGGATGGATCAATTTAGTTGAAATAGACAGTTTTTGCATGAAAACTCATTCCTGGTGGAACTTCATAGCAAAGTACAAAGTTCGTTTTGGATGGACGAATTAAGTTGAAATAGACAGTTTTTGCATGAAAACTCATTCCTGGTGGAACTTCATAGCAAAGTACAAAGTTCGTTTTGGATGGACAAAGTTAGTTGAAATAGACAGTTTTTGCATGAAAACTCATTCCTGGTGGAACTTCATAGCAAAGTACAAAGTTCGTTTTGGATGGACAAAGTTAGTTGAAATAGACAGTTTTTGCATGAAAACTCATTCCTGGTGGAACTTCATAGCAAAGTACAAAGTTCGTTTTGGATGGACGAATTAAGTTGAAATAGACAGTTTTTGCATGAAAACTCATTCCTGGTGGAACTTCATAGCAAAGTACAAAGTTCGTTTTGGATGGATCAATTCAGTTGAAATAGACAGTTTTTGCATGAAAACTCATTCCTGGTGGAACTTCATAGCAAAGTACAAAGTTCGTTTTGGATGGACGAATTAAGTTGAAATAGACAGTTTTTGCATGAAAACTCATTCCTGGTGGAACTTCATAGCAAAGTACAAAGTTCGTTTTGGATGGACAAAGTTAGTTGAAATAGACAGTTTTTGCATGAAAACTCATTCCTGGTGGAACTTCATAGCAAAGTACAAAGTTCGTTTTGGATGGACAAAGTTAGTTGAAATAGACAGTTTTTGCATGAAAACTCATTCCTGGTGGAACTTCATAGCAAAGTACAAAGTTCGTTTTGGATGGATCAATTCAGTTGAAATAGACAGTTTTTGCATGAAAACTCATTCCTGGTGGAACTTCATAGCAAAGTACAAAGTTCGTTTTGGATGGACGAATTAAGTTGAAATAGACAGTTTTTGCATGAAAACTCATTCCTGGTGGAACTTCATAGCAAAGTACAAAGTTCGTTTTGGATGGACAAAGTTAGTTGAAATAGACAGTTTTTGCATGAAAACTCATTCCTGGTGGAACTTCATAGCAAAGTACAAAGTTCGTTTTGGATGGACAAAGTTAGTTGAAATAGACAGTTTTTGCATGAAAACTCATTCCTGGTGGAACTTCATAGCAAAGTACAAAGTTCGTTTTGGATGGACAAAGTTAGTTGAAATAGACAGTTTTTGCATAAAAACTCATTCCTGGTGGAACTTCATAGCAAAGTACAAAGTTCGTTTTGGATGGACAAAGTTAGTTGAAATAGACAGTTTTTGCATGTAAACTCATTCCTGGTGGAACTTCATAGCAAAGTACAAAGTTCGTTTTGGATGGACAAAGTTAGTTGAAATAGACAGTTTTTGCATGAAAACTCATTCCTGGTGGAACTTCATAGCAAAGTACAAAGTTCGTTTTGGATGGACAAAGTTAGTTGAAATAGACAGTTTTTGCATGAAAACTCATTCCTGGTGGAACTTCATAGCAAAGTACAAAGTTCGTTTTGGATGGACAAAGTTAGTTGAAATAGACAGTTTTTGCATGAAAACTCATTCCTGGTGGAACTTCATAGCAAAGAACAAAGTTCGTTTTGGATGGATCAATTTAGTTGAAATAGCCAGTTTTTGTATGAAAACTCATTCCTGGTGGAACTTCATCGCAAAGTACAAAGTTCGTTTTGGATGGACAAAGTTAGTTGAAATAGACAGTTTTTGCATGAAAACTCATTCCTGGTGGAACTTCATAGCAAAGTACAAAGTTCGTTTTGGATGGACAAAGTTAGTTGAAATAGACAGTTTTTGCATAAAAACTCATTCCTGGTGGAACTTCATAGCAAAGTACAAAGTTCGTTTTGGATGGATCAATTTAGTTGAAATAGACAGTTTTTGCATGAAAACTCATTCCTGGTGGAACTTCAAAGTACAAAGTTCGTTTTGGATGGACAAAGTTAGTTGAAATAGACAGTTTTTGCATGAAAACTCATTCCTGGTGGAACTTCATAGCAAAGTACAAAGTTCGTTTTGGATGGACGAATTAAGTTGAAATAGACAGTTTTTGCATGAAAACTCATTCCTGGTGGAACTTCATAGCAAAGTACAAAGTTCGTTTTGGATGGATCAATTCAGTTGAAATAGACAGTTTTTGCATGAAAACTCATTCCTGGTGGAACTTCATAGCAAAGTACAAAGTTCGTTTTGGATGGACAAAGTTAGTTGAAATAGACAGTTTTTGCATGAAAACTCATTCCTGGTGGAACTTCATAGCAAAGTACAAAGTTCGTTTTGGATGGACAAAGTTAGTTGAAATAGACAGTTTTTGCATGAAAACTCATTCCTGGTGGAACTTCATAGCAAAGTACAAAGTTCGTTTTGGATGGACAAAGTTAGTTGAAATAGACAGTTTTTGCATGAAAACTCATTCCTGGTGGAACTTCATAGCAAAGTACAAAGTTCGTTTTGGATGGACAAAGTTAGTTGAAATAGACAGTTTTTGCATGAAAACTCATTCCTGGTGGAACTTCATAGCAAAGTACAAAGTTCGTTTTGGATGGATCAATTCAGTTGAAATAGACAGTGTTTGCATGAAAACTCATTCCTGGTGGAACTTCATAGCAAAGTACAAAGTTCGTTTTGGATGGACAAAGTTAGTTGAAATAGACAGTTTTTGCATGAAAACTCATTCCTGGTGGAACTTCATAGCAAAGTACAAAGTTCGTTTTGGATGGACAAAGTTAGTTGAAATAGACAGTTTTTGCATGAAAACTCATTCCTGGTGGAACTTCATAGCAAAGTACAAAGTTCGTTTTGGATGGATCAATTTAGTTGAAATAGACAGTTTTTGCATGAAAACTCATTCCTGGTGGAACTTCATAGCAAAGTACAAAGTTCGTTTTGGATGGACAAAGTTAGTTGAAATAGACAGTTTTTGCATGAAAACTCATTCCTGGTGGAACTTCATAGCAAAGTACAAAGTTCGTTTTGGATGGACAAAGTTAGTTGAAATAGACAGTTTTTGCATGAAAACTCATTCCTGGTGGAACTTCATAGCAAAGTACAAAGTTCGTTTTGGATGGACAAAGTTAGTTGAAAAAGACAGTTTTTGCATGAAAACTCATTCCTGGTGGAACTTCATAGCAAAGTACAAAGTTCGTTTTGGATGGACAAAGTTAGTTGAAATAGACAGTTTTTGCATGAAAACTCATTCCTGGTGGAACTTCATAGCAAAGTACAAAGTTCGTTTTGGATGGACGAATTAAGTTGAAATAGACAGTTTTTGCATAAAAACTCATTCCTGGTGGAACTTCATAGCAAAGTACAAAGTTCGTTTTGGATGGACAAAGTTAGTTGAAATAGACAGTTTTTGCATGAAAACTCATTCCTGGTGGAACTTCATAGCAAAGTACAAAGTTCGTTTTGGATGGACAAAGTTAGTTGAAATAGACAGTTTTTGCATGAAAACTCATTCCTGGTGGAACTTCATAGCAAAGTACAAAGTTCGTTTTGGATGGACAAAGTTAGTTGAAATAGACAGTTTTTGCATGAAAACTCATTCCTGGTGGAACTTCATAGCAAAGTACAAAGTTCGTTTTGGATGGACAAAGTTAGTTGAAATAGACAGTTTTTGCATGAAAACTCATTCCTGGTGGAACTTCATAGCAAAGTGCAAAGTTCGTTTTGGATGGATCAATTTAGTTGAAATAGACAGTTTTTGCATGAAAACTCATTCCTGGTGGAACTTCATAGCAAAGTACAAAGTTCGTTTTGGATGGACAAAGTTAGTTGAAATAGACAGTTTTTGCATGAAAACTCATTCCTGGTGGAACTTCATAGCAAAGTACAAAGTTCGTTTTGGATGGATCAATTTAGTTGAAATAGACAGTTTTTGCATGAAAACTCATTCCTGGTGGAACTTCATAGCAAAGTACAAAGTTCGTTTTGGATGGACAAAGTTAGTTGAAATAGACAGTTTTTGCATGAAAACTCATTCCTGGTGGAACTTCATAGCAAAGTACAAAGTTCGTTTTGGATGGACAAAGTTAGTTGAAATAGACAGTTTTTGCATGAAAACTCATTCCTGGTGGAACTTCATAGCAAAGTACAAAGTTCGTAACGGATGCACCAATTTAGTTGAAATAGACAGTTTTTGCATGAAAACTCATTCCTGGTGGAACTTCATAGCAAAGTACAAAGTTCGTTTTGGATGGACAAAGTTAGCTGAAATAGACAGTTTTTGCATGAAAACTCATTCCTGGTGGAACTTCATAGCAAAGTACAAAGTTCGTTTTGGATGGACAAAGTTAGTTGAAATAGACAGTTTTTGCATAAAAACTCATTCCTGGTGGAACTTCATAGCAAAGTACAAAGTTCGTTTTGGATGGACAAAGTTAGTTGAAATAGACAGTTTTTGCATGAAAACTCATTCCTGGTGGAACTTCATAGCAAAGTACAAAGTTCGTTTTGGATGGACAAAGTTAGTTGAAATAGACAGTTTTTGCATAAAAACTCATTCCTGGTGGAACTTCATAGCAAAGTACAAAGTTCGTTTTGGATGGACAAAGTTAGTTGAAATAGACAGTTTTTGCATAAAAACTCATTCCTGGTGGAACTTCATAGCAAAGTACAAAGTTCGTTTTGGATGGATCAATTTAGTTGAAATAGACAGTTTTTGCATGAAAACTCATTCCTGGTGGAACTTCATAGCAAAGTACAAAGTTCGTTTTGGATGGACAAAGTTAGTTGAAATAGACAGTTTTTGCATGAAAACTCATTCCTGGTGGAACTTCATAGCAAAGTACAAAGTTCGTTTTGGATGGACGAATTAAGTTGAAATAGACAGTTTTTGTATGAAAACTCATTCCTGGTGGAACTTCATAGCAAAGTACAAAGTTCGAATCAGATGGACAAAGTTAGTTGAAATAGACAGTTTTTGCATAAAAACTCATTCCTGGTGGAACTTCATAGCAAAGTACAAAGTTCGTTTTGGATGGACAAAGTTAGTTGAAATAGACAGTTTTTGCATGAAAACTCATTCCTGGTGGAACTTCATAGCAAAGTACAAAGTTCGTTTTGGATGGACAAAGTTAGTTGAAATAGACAGTTTTTGCATGAAAACTCATTCCTGGTGGAACTTCATAGCAAAGTACAAAGTTCGTTTTGGATGGACAAAGTTAGTTGAAATAGACAGTTTTTGCATAAAAACTCATTCCTGGTGGAACTTCATAGCAAAGTACAAAGTTCGTTTTGGATGGACAAAGTTAGTTGAAATAGACAGTTTTTGCATGAAAACTCATTCCTGGTGGAACTTCATAGCAAAGTACAAAGTTCGTTTTGGATGGATCAATTTAGTTGAAATAGACAGTTTTTGCATGAAAACTCATTCCTGGTGGAACTTCATAGCAAAGTACAAAGTTCGTTTTGGATGGACAAAGTTAGTTGAAATAGACAGTTTTTGCATAAAAACTCATTCCTGGTGGAACTTCATAGCAAAGTACAAAGTTCGTTTTGGATGGACAAAGTTAGTTGAAATAGACAGTTTTTGCATGAAAACTCATTCCTGGTGGAACTTCATAGCAAAGTACAAAGTTCGTTTTGGATGGATCAATTTAGTTGAAATAGACAGTTTTTGCATGAAAACTCATTCCTGGTGGAACTTCATAGCAAAGTACAAAGTTCGTTTTGGATGGACAAAGTTAGTTGAAATAGACAGTTTTTGCATAAAAACTCATTCCTGGTGGAACTTCATAGCAAAGTACAAAGTTCGTTTTGGATGGACAAAGTTAGTTGAAATAGACAGTTTTTGCATGAAAACTCATTCCTGGTGGAACTTCATAGCAAAGTACAAAGTTCGTTTTGGATGGATCAATTTAGTTGAAATAGACAGTTTTTGCATGAAAACTCATTCCTGGTGGAACTTCATAGCAAAGTACAAAGTTCGTTTTGGATGGACAAAGTTAGTTGAAATAGACAGTTTTTGCATGAAAACTCATTCCTGGTGGAACTTCATAGCAAAGTACAAAGTTCGTTTTGGATGGACGAATTAAGTTGAAATAGACAGTTTTTGTATGAAAACTCATTCCTGGTGGAACTTCATAGCAAAGTACAAAGTTCGAATCAGATGGACAAAGTTAGTTGAAATAGACAGTTTTTGCATAAAAACTCATTCCTGGTGGAACTTCATAGCAAAGTACAAAGTTCGTTTTGGATGGACAAAGTTAGTTGAAATAGACAGTTTTTGCATGAAAACTCATTCCTGGTGGAACTTCATAGCAAAGTACAAAGTTCGTTTTGGATGGACAAAGTTAGTTGAAATAGACAGTTTTTGCATGAAAACTCATTCCTGGTGGAACTTCATAGCAAAGTACAAAGTTCGTTTTGGATGGACGAATTAAGTTGAAATAGACAGTTTTTGCATAAAAACTCATTCCTGGTGGAACTTCATAGCAAAGTACAAAGTTCGTGTTGGATGGATCAATTTAGTTGAAAAAGACAGTTTTTGCATGAAAACTCATTCCTGGTGGAACTTCATAGCAAAGTACAAAGTTCGTTTTGGATGGATCAATTTAGTTGAAATAGACAGTTTTTGCATGAAAACTCATTCCTGGTGGAACTTCATAGCAAAGTACAAAGTTCGTTTTGAATGGACAAAGTTAGTTGAAATAGACAGTTTTTGCATGAAAACTCATTCCTGGTGGAACTTCATAGCAAAGTACAAAGTTCGTGTTGGATGGACGAATTAAGTTGAAATAGACAGTTTTTGCATGAAAACTCATTCCTGGTGGAACTTCATAGCAAAGTACAAAGTTCGTTTTGGATGGACAAAGTTAGTTGAAATAGACAGTTTTTGCATGAAAACTCATTCCTGGTGGAACTTCATAGCAAAGTACAAAGTTCGTTTTGGATGGATCAATTTAGTTGAAATAGACAGTTTTTGCATGAAAACTCATTCCTGGTGGAACTTCATAGCAAAGTACAAAGTTCGTTTTGGATGGACGAATTAAGTTGAAATAGACAGTTTTTGCATGAAAACTCATTCCTGGTGGAACTTCATAGCAAAGTACAAAGTTCGTTTTGGAAGGACAAAGTTAGTTGAAATAGACAGTTTTTGCATGAAAACTCATTCCTGGTGGAACTTCATAGCAAAGTACAAAGTTCGTTTTGGATGGACAAAGTTAGTTGAAATAGACAGTTCTTGCATGAAAACTCATTCCTGGTAGAACTTCATAGCAAAGTACAAAGTTCGTTTTGGATGGATCAATTTAGTTGAAATAGACAGTTTTTGCATGAAAACTCATTCCTGGTGGAACTTCATAGCAAAGTACAAAGTTCGTTTTGGATGGATCAATTTAGTTAAAATAGACAGTTTTTGCATGAAAACTCATTCCTGGTGGAACTTCATAGCAAAGTACAAAGTTCGTTTTGGATGGACAAAGTTAGTTGAAATAGACAGTTCTTGCATGAAAACTCATTCCTGGTAGAACTTCATAGCAAAGTACAAAGTTCGTTTTGGATGGATCAATTTAGTTGAAATAGACAGTTTTTGCATGAAAACTCATTCCTGGTGGAACTTCATAGCAAAGTACAAAGTTCGTTTTGGAAGGACAAAGTTAGTTGAAATAGACAGTTTTTGCATGAAAACTCATTCCTGGTGGAACTTCATAGCAAAGTACAAAGTTCGTTTTGGATGGACAAAGTTAGTTGAAATAGACAGTTCTTGCATGAAAACTCAATCCTGGTAGAACTTCATAGCAAAGTACAAAGTTCGTATCGGATGGACGAATTTAGTTGAAATAGACAGTTTTTGCATGAAAACTCATTCCTGGTGGAACTTCATAGCAAAGTAAAAAGTTCGTATCGGATGGACGAATTAAGTTGAAATAGACAGTTTTTGCATGAAAACTCATTCCTGGTGGAACTTCATAGCAAAGAACAAAGTTCGTTTTGGATGGATCAATTTAGTTGAAATAGACAGTTTTTGCATGAAAACTCATTCCTGGTGGAACTTCATAGCAAAGTACAAAGTTCGTTTTGGATGGACAAAGTTAGTTGAAATAGACAGTTTTTGCATGAAAACTCATTCCTGGTGGAACTTCATAGCAAAGTACAAAGTTCGTTTTGGATGGACAAAGTTAGTTGAAATAGACAGTTTTTGCATGAAAACTCATTCCTGGTGGAACTTCATAGCAAAGTACAAAGTTCGTTTTGGAAGGACAAAGTTAGTTGAAATAGACAGTTTTTGCATGAAAACTCATTCCTGGTGGAACTTCATAGCAAAGTACAAAGTTCGTTTTGGATGGACAAAATTAGTTGAAATAGACAGTTTTTGCATGAAAACTCATTCCTGGTGGAACTTCATAGCAAAGTACAAAGTTCGTATCGGATGGACGATTTTAGTTGAAATAGACAGTTTTTGCATGAAAACTCATTCCTGGTGGAACTTCATAGCAAAGTACAAAGTTCGTTTTGGATGGATCAATTAAGTTGAAATAGACAGTTTTTGCATGAAAACTCATTCCTGGTGGAACTTCATAGCAAAGAACAAAGTTCGTATCGGATGGACGATTTTAGTTGAAATAGACAGTTTTTGCATGAAAACTCATTCCTGGTGGAACTTCATAGCAAAGAACAAAGTTCGTTTTGGATGGATTAATTTAGTTGAAATAGACAGTTTTTGCATGAAAACTCATTCCTGGTGGAACTTCATAGCAAAGAACAAAGTTCGTTTTGGATGGACAAAGTTAGTTGAAATAGACAGTTTTTGCATAAAAACTCATTCCTGGTGGAACTTAATAGCAAAGAACAAAGTTCGTTTTGGATGGACAAAGTTAGTTGAAATAGACAGTTTTTGCATAAAAACTCATTCCTGGTGGAACTTCATAGCAAAGTACAAAGTTCGTTTTGGATGGACAAAGTTAGTTGAAATAGACAGTTTTTGCATGAAAACTCATTCCTGGTGGAACTTCATAGCAAAGAACAAAGTTCGTTTTGGATGGATCAATTTAGTTGAAATAGACAGTTTTTGCATGAAAACTCATTCCTGGTGGAACTTCATAGCAAAGTACAAAGTTCGTTTTGGATGGACAAAGTTAGTTGAAATAGACAGTTTTTGCATGAAAACTCATTCCTGGTGGAACTTCATAGCAAAGTACAAAGTTCGTTTTGGATGGATCAATTTAGTTGAAATAGACAGTTTTTGCATGAAAACTCATTCCTGGTGGAACTTTATAGCAAAGTACAAAGTTCGTTTTGGATGGACAAAGTTAGTTGAAATAGACAGTTTTTGCATGAAAACTCATTCCTGGTGGATTTTCATAGCAAAGTACAAAGTTCGTATCGGATGGACGAATTTAGTTGAAATAGACAGTTTTTGCATGAAAACTCATTCCTGGTGGAACTTCATAGCAAAGTACAAAGTTCGTTTTGGATGGACAAAGTTAGTTGAAATAGACAGTTTTTGCATAAAAACTCATTCCTGGTGGAACTTCATAGCAAAGTACAAAGTTCGTATCGGATGGACGAATTAAGTTGAAATAGACAGTTTTTGCATGAAAACTCATTCCTGGTGGAACTTCATAGCAAAGTACAAAGTTCGTTTTGGATGGACGAATTTAGTTGAAATAGACAGTTTTTGTATGAAAACTCATTCCTGGTGGAACTTCATAGCAAAGTACAAAGTTCGTTTTGGATGGACAAAGTTAGTTGAAATAGACAGTTTTTGCATGAAAACTCATTCCTGGTGGAACTTCATAGCGAAGTACAAAGTTCGTTTTGGATGGATCAATTTAGTTGAAATAGACAGTTTTTGCATGAAAACTCATTCCTGGTGGAACTTCATAGCAAAGTACAAAGTTCGTTTTGGATGGACAAAGTTAGTTGAAATAGACAGTTTTTGCATGAAAACTCATTCCTGGTGGAACTTCATAGCAAAGTACAAAGTTCGTTTTGGATGGACAAAGTTAGTTGAAATAGACAGTTTTTGCATGAAAACTCATTCCTGGTGGAACTTCATAGCAAAGAACAAAGTTCGTTTTGGATGGATCAATTTAGTTGAAATAGACAGTTTTTGCATGAAAACTCATTCCTGGTGGAACTTCATAGCAAAGTACAAAGTTCGTTTTGGATGGACAAAGTTAGTTGAAATAGACAGTTTTTGCATGAAAACTCATTCCTGGTGGAACTTCATAGCAAAGTACAAAGTTCGTTTTGGATGGATCAATTTAGTTGAAATAGACAGTTTTTGCATGAAAACTCATTCCTGGTGGAACTTCATAGCAAAGTACAAAGTTCGTTTTGGATGGATCAATTTAGTTGAAATAGACAGTTCTTGCATGAAAACTCATTCCTGGTAGAACTTCATAGCAAAGTACAAAGTTCGTTTTGGATGGACAAAGTTAGTTAAAATAGACAGTTTTTGCATGAAAACTCATTCCTGGTGGAACTTCATAGCAAAGTACAAAGTTCGTTTTGGATGGATCAATTTAGTTGAAATAGACAGTTTTTGCATGAAAACTCATTCCTGGTGGAACTTCATAGCAAAGTACAAAGTTCGTTTTGGATGGATCAATTTAGTTAAAATAGACAGTTTTTGCATGAAAACTCATTCCTGGTGGAACTTCATAGCAAAGTACAAAGTTCGTTTTGGATGGACAAAGTTAGTTGAAATAGACAGTTTTTGCATGAAAACTCATTCCTGGTGGAACTTCATAGCAAAGTACAAAGTTCGTTTTGGATGGACAAAGTTAGTTGAAATAGACAGTTTTTGCATGAAAACTCATTCCTGGTGGAACTTCATAGCAAAGTACAAAGTTCGTTTTGGATGGATCAATTTAGTTGAAATAGACAGTTTTTGCATGAAAACTCATTCCTGGTGGAACTTCATAGCAAAGTACAAAGTTCGTTTTGGATGGACAAAGTTAGTTGAAATAGACAGTTTTTGCATGAAAACTCATTCCTGGTGGAACTTCATAGCAAAGTACAAAGTTCGTTTTGGATGGACAAAGTTAGTTGAAATAGACAGTTTTTGCATAAAAACTCATTCCTGGTGGAACTTCATAGCAAAGTACAAAGTTCGTTTTGGATGGATCAATTTAGTTGAAATAGACAGTTTTGGCATGAAAACTCATTCCTGGTGGAACTTCATAGCAAAGTACAAAGTTCGTTTTGGATGGACAAAGTTAGTTGAAATAGACAGTTTTTGCATGAAAACTCATTCCTGGTGGAACTTCATAGCAAAGTACAAAGTTCGTTTTGGATGGACAAAGTTAGTTGAAATAGACAGTTTTTGCATGAAAACTCATTCCTGGTGGAACTTCATAGCAAAGTACAAAGTTCGTTTTGGATGGATCAATTTAGTTAAAATAGACAGTTTTGCATGAAAACTCATTCCTGGTGGAACTTCATAGCAAAGTACAAAGTTCGTTTTGGATGGATCAATTTAGTTGAAATAGACAGTTTTTGCATGAAAACTCATTCCTGGTGGAACTTCATAGCAAAGAACAAAGTTCGTTTTGGATGGATCAATTTAGTTGAAATAGACAGTTTTTGCATGAAAACTCATTCCTGGTGGAACTTCATAGCAAAGTACAAAGTTCGTTTTGGATGGATCAATTTAGTTAAAATAGACAGTTTTTGCATGAAAACTCATTCCTGGTGGAACTTCATAGCAAAGTACAAAGTTCGTTTTGGATGGACAAAGTTAGTTGAAATAGACAGTTTTTGCATGAAAACTCATTCCTGGTGGAACTTCATAGCAAAGTACAAAGTTCGTTTTGGATGGACAAAGTTAGTTGAAATAGACAGTTTTTGCATAAAAACTCATTCCTGGTGGAACTTCATAGCAAAGTACAAAGTTCGTTTTGGATGGACAAAGTTAGTTGAAATAGACAGTTCTTGCATAAAAACTCATTCCTGGTGGAACTTCATAGCAAAGTACAAAGTTCGTTTTGGATGGATCAATTTAGTTAAAATAGACAGTTTTTGCATGAAAACTCATTCCTGGTGGAACTTCATAGCAAAGTACAAAGTTCGTTTTGGATGGACAAAGTTAGTTGAAATAGACAGTTTTTGCATGAAAACTCATTCCTGGTGGAACTTCATAGCAAAGTACAAAGTTCGTATCGGATGGACGAATTAAGTTGAAATAGACAGTTTTTGCATGAAAACTCATTCCTGGTGGAACTTCATAGCAAAGTACAAAGTTCGTTTTGGATGGACAAAGTTAGTTGAAATAGACAGTTTTTGCATGAAAACTCATTCCTGGTGGAACTTCATAGCAAAGTACAAAGTTCGTTTTGGAAGGACAAAGTTAGTTGAAATAGACAGTTTTTGCATGAAAACTCATTCCTGGTGGAACTTCATAGCAAAGTACAAAGTTCGTTTTGGATGGACAAAGTTAGTTGAAATAGACAGTTCTTGCATGAAAACTCATTCCTGGTAGAACTTCATAGCAAAGTACAAAGTTCGTTTTGGATGGATCAATTTAGTTGAAATAGACAGTTTTTGCATGAAAACTCATTCCTGGTGGAACTTCATAGCAAAGTACAAAGTTCGTTTTGGAAGGACAAAGTTAGTTGAAATAGACAGTTTTTGCATGAAAACTCATTCCTGGTGGAACTTCATAGCAAAGTACAAAGTTCGTTTTGGATGGACAAAGTTAGTTGAAATAGACAGTTCTTGCATGAAAACTCAATCCTGGTAGAACTTCATAGCAAAGTACAAAGTTCGTATCGGATGGACGAATTTAGTTGAAATAGACAGTTTTTGCATGAAAACTCATTCCTGGTGGAACTTCATAGCAAAGTAAAAAGTTCGTATCGGATGGACGAATTAAGTTGAAATAGACAGTTTTTGCATGAAAACTCATTCCTGGTGGAACTTCATAGCAAAGAACAAAGTTCGTTTTGGATGGATCAATTTAGTTGAAATAGACAGTTTTTGCATGAAAACTCATTCCTGGTGGAACTTCATAGCAAAGTACAAAGTTCGTTTTGGATGGATCAATTTAGTTAAAATAGACAGTTTTTGCATGAAAACTCATTCCTGGTGGAACTTCATAGCAAAGTACAAAGTTCGTTTTGGATGGACAAAGTTAGTTGAAATAGACAGTTTTTGCATGAAAACTCATTCCTGGTGGAACTTCATAGCAAAGTACAAAGTTCGTTTTGGATGGACAAAGTTAGTTGAAATAGACAGTTTTTGCATAAAAACTCATTCCTGGTGGAACTTCATAGCAAAGTACAAAGTTCGTTTTGGATGGACAAAGTTAGTTGAAATAGACAGTTCTTGCATAAAAACTCATTCCTGGTGGAACTTCATAGCAAAGTACAAAGTTCGTTTTGGATGGATCAATTTAGTTGAAATAGACAGTTTTTGCATGAAAACTCATTCCTGGTGGAACTTCATAGCAAAGTACAAAGTTCGTTTTGGATGGATCAATTTAGTTAAAATAGACAGTTTTTGCATGAAAACTCATTCCTGGTGGAACTTCATAGCAAAGTACAAAGTTCGTTTTGGATGGACAAAGTTAGTTGAAATAGACAGTTTTTGCATGAAAACTCATTCCTGGTGGAACTTCATAGCAAAGTACAAAGTTCGTATCGGATGGACGAATTAAGTTGAAATAGACAGTTTTTGCATGAAAACTCATTCCTGGTGGAACTTCATAGCAAAGTACAAAGTTCGTTTTGGATGGATCAATTTAGTTAAAATAGACAGTTTTTGCATGAAAACTCATTCCTGGTGGAACTTCATAGCAAAGTACAAAGTTCGTTTTGGATGGACAAAGTTAGTTGAAATAGACAGTTTTTGCATGAAAACTCATTCCTGGTGGAACTTCATAGCAAAGTACAAAGTTCGTTTTGGATGGATCAATTTAGTTGAAATAGACAGTTTTTGCATGAAAACTCATTCCTGGTGGAACTTCATAGCAAAGTACAAAGTTCGTTTTGGATGGATCAATTTAGTTGAAATAGACAGTTCTTGCATGAAAACTCATTCCTGGTAGAACTTCATAGCAAAGTACAAAGTTCGTTTTGGATGGACAAAGTTAGTTGAAATAGACAGTTTTTGCATGAAAACTCATTCCTGGTGGAACTTCATAGCAAAGTACAAAGTTCGTTTTGGATGGATCAATTTAGTTGAAATAGACAGTTTTTGCATGAAAACTCATTCCTGGTGGAACTTCATAGCAAAGTACAAAGTTCGTTTTGGATGGATCAATTTAGTTAAAATAGACAGTTTTTGCATGAAAACTCATTCCTGGTGGAACTTCATAGCAAAGTACAAAGTTCGTTTTGGATGGACAAAGTTAGTTGAAATAGACAGTTTTTGCATGAAAACTCATTCCTGGTGGAACTTCATAGCAAAGTACAAAGTTCGTTTTGGATGGATCAATTTAGTTGAAATAGACAGTTCTTGCATGAAAACTCATTCCTGGTAGAACTTCATAGCAAAGTACAAAGTTCGTTTTGGATGGACAAAGTTAGTTGAAATAGACAGTTTTTGCATGAAAACTCATTCCTGGTGGAACTTCATAGCAAAGTACAAAGTTCGTTTTGGATGGATCAATTTAGTTGAAATAGACAGTTTTTGCATGAAAACTCATTCCTGGTGGAACTTCATAGCAAAGAACAAAGTTCGTTTTGGATGGATCAATTTAGTTGAAATAGACAGTTTTTGCATGAAAACTCATTCCTGGTGGAACTTCATAGCAAAGTACAAAGTTCGTTTTGGATGGACAAAGTTAGTTGAAATAGACAGTTTTTGCATGAAAACTCATTCCTGGTGGAACTTCATAGCAAAGTACAAAGTTCGTTTTGGATGGATCAATTTAGTTGAAATAGACAGTTTTTGCATGAAAACTCATTCCTGGTGGAACTTCATAGCAAAGTACAAAGTTCGTTTTGGATGGACAAAGTTAGTTGAAATAGACAGTTTTTGCATGAAAACTCATTCCTGGTGGAACTTCATAGCAAAGTACAAAGTTCGTTTTGGATGGACAAAGTTAGTTGAAATAGACAGTTTTTGCATGAAAACTCATTCCTGGTGGAACTTCATAGCAAAGTACAAAGTTCGTTTTGGATGGATCAATTTAGTTAAAATAGACAGTTTTTGCATGAAAACTCATTCCTGGTGGAACTTCATAGCAAAGTACAAAGTTCGTTTTGGATGGACAAAGTTAGTTGAAATAGACAGTTTTTGCATGAAAACTCATTCCTGGTGGAACTTCATAGCAAAGTACAAAGTTCGTTTTGGATGGATCAATTTAGTTGAAATAGACAGTTCTTGCATGAAAACTCATTCCTGGTAGAACTTCATAGCAAAGTACAAAGTTCGTTTTGGATGGACAAAGTTAGTTGAAATAGACAGTTTTTGCATGAAAACTCATTCCTGGTGGAACTTCATAGCAAAGTACAAAGTTCGTTTTGGATGGATCAATTTAGTTGAAATAGACAGTTTTTGCATGAAAACTCATTCCTGGTGGAACTTCATAGCAAAGAACAAAGTTCGTTTTGGATGGATCAATTTAGTTGAAATAGACAGTTTTTGCATGAAAACTCATTCCTGGTGGAACTTCATAGCAAAGTACAAAGTTCGTTTTGGATGGACAAAGTTAGTTGAAATAGACAGTTTTTGCATGAAAACTCATTCCTGGTGGAACTTCATAGCAAAGTACAAAGTTCGTTTTGGATGGATCAATTTAGTTGAAATAGACAGTTTTTGCATGAAAACTCATTCCTGGTGGAACTTCATAGCAAAGAACAAAGTTCGTTTTGGATGGACAAAGTTAGTTGAAATAGACAGTTTTTGCATGAAAACTCATTCCTGGTGGAACTTCATAGCAAAGTACAAAGTTCGTTTTGGATGGATCAATTTAGTTAAAATAGACAGTTTTTGCATGAAAACTCATTCCTGGTGGAACTTCATAGCAAAGTACAAAGTTCGTTTTGGATGGACAAAGTTAGTTGAAATAGACAGTTTTTGCATGAAAACTCATTCCTGGTGGAACTTCATAGCAAAGTACAAAGTTCGTTTTGGATGGATCAATTTAGTTGAAATAGACAGTTCTTGCATGAAAACTCATTCCTGGTAGAACTTCATAGCAAAGTACAAAGTTCGTTTTGGATGGACAAAGTTAGTTGAAATAGACAGTTTTTGCATGAAAACTCATTCCTGGTGGAACTTCATAGCAAAGTACAAAGTTCGTTTTGGATGGATCAATTTAGTTGAAATAGACAGTTTTTGCATGAAAACTCATTCCTGGTGGAACTTCATAGCAAAGAACAAAGTTCGTTTTGGATGGATCAATTTAGTTGAAATAGACAGTTTTTGCATGAAAACTCATTCCTGGTGGAACTTCATAGCAAAGTACAAAGTTCGTTTTGGATGGACAAAATTAGTTGAAATAGACAGTTTTTGCATGAAAACTCATTCCTGGTGGAACTTCATAGCAAAGTACAAAGTTCGTTTTGGATGGATCAATTTAGTTGAAATAGACAGTTTTTGCATGAAAACTCATTCCTGGTGGAACTTCATAGCAAAGAACAAAGTTCGTTTTGGATGGATCAATTTAGTTGAAATAGACAGTTTTTGCATGAAAACTCATTCCTGGTGGAACTTCATAGCAAAGTACAAAGTTCGTTTTGGATGGATCAATTTAGTTAAAATAGACAGTTTTTGCATGAAAACTCATTCCTGGTGGAACTTCATAGCAAAGTACAAAGTTCGTTTTGGATGGACAAAGTTAGTTGAAATAGACAGTTTTTGCATGAAAACTCATTCCTGGTGGAACTTCATAGCAAAGTACAAAGTTCGTTTTGGATGGACAAAGTTAGTTGAAATAGACAGTTTTTGCATAAAAACTCATTCCTGGTGGAACTTCATAGCAAAGTACAAAGTTCGTTTTGGATGGACAAAGTTAGTTGAAATAGACAGTTCTTGCATAAAAACTCATTCCTGGTGGAACTTCATAGCAAAGTACAAAGTTCGTTTTGGATGGACAAAGTTAGTTGAAATAGACAGTTTTTGCATAAAAACTCATTCCTGGTGGAACTTCATAGCAAAGTACAAAGTTCGTTTTGGATGGACAAAGTTAGTTGAAATAGACAGTTCTTGCATAAAAACTCATTCCTGGTGGAACTTCATAGCAAAGTACAAAGTTCGTTTTGGATGGATCAATTTAGTTGAAATAGACAGTTTTTGCATGAAAACTCATTCCTGGTGGAACTTCATAGCAAAGTACAAAGTTCGTTTTGGATGGATCAATTTAGTTAAAATAGACAGTTTTTGCATGAAAACTCATTCCTGGTGGAACTTCATAGCAAAGTACAAAGTTCGTTTTGGATGGACAAAGTTAGTTGAAATAGACAGTTTTTGCATGAAAACTCATTCCTGGTGGAACTTCATAGCAAAGTACAAAGTTCGTATCGGATGGACGAATTAAGTTGAAATAGACAGTTTTTGCATGAAAACTCATTCCTGGTGGAACTTCATAGCAAAGTACAAAGTTCGTTTTGGATGGACAAAGTTAGTTGAAATAGACAGTTTTTGCATGAAAACTCATTCCTGGTGGAACTTCATAGCAAAGTACAAAGTTCGTTTTGGAAGGACAAAGTTAGTTGAAATAGACAGTTTTTGCATGAAAACTCATTCCTGGTGGAACTTCATAGCAAAGTACAAAGTTCGTTTTGGATGGACAAAGTTAGTTGAAAAACTCATTCCTGGTGGAACTTCATAGCAAAGTACAAAGTTCGTTTTGGATGGATCAATTTAGTTAAAATAGACAGTTTTTGCATGAAAACTCATTCCTGGTGGAACTTCATAGCAAAGTACAAAGTTCGTTTTGGATGGACAAAGTTAGTTGAAATAGACAGTTTTTGCATGAAAACTCATTCCTGGTGGAACTTCATAGCAAAGTACAAAGTTCGTTTTGGATGGATCAATTTAGTTGAAATAGACAGTTCTTGCATGAAAACTCATTCCTGGTAGAACTTCATAGCAAAGTACAAAGTTCGTTTTGGATGGACAAAGTTAGTTGAAATAGACAGTTTTTGCATGAAAACTCATTCCTGGTGGAACTTCATAGCAAAGTACAAAGTTCGTTTTGGATGGATCAATTTAGTTGAAATAGACAGTTTTTGCATGAAAACTCATTCCTGGTGGAACTTCATAGCAAAGAACAAAGTTCGTTTTGGATGGATCAATTTAGTTGAAATAGACAGTTTTTGCATGAAAACTCATTCCTGGTGGAACTTCATAGCAAAGTACAAAGTTCGTTTTGGATGGACAAAGTTAGTTGAAATAGACAGTTTTTGCATGAAAACTCATTCCTGGTGGAACTTCATAGCAAAGTACAAAGTTCGTTTTGGATGGATCAATTTAGTTGAAATAGACAGTTTTTGCATGAAAACTCATTCCTGGTGGAACTTCATAGCAAAGAACAAAGTTCGTTTTGGATGGACAAAGTTAGTTGAAATAGACAGTTTTTGCATGAAAACTCATTCCTGGTGGAACTTCATAGCAAAGTACAAAGTTCGTTTTGGATGGACAAAGTTAGTTGAAATAGACAGTTTTTGCATGAAAACTCATTCCTGGTGGAACTTCATAGCAAAGAACAAAGTTCGTTTTGGATGGATCAATTTAGTTGAAATAGACAGTTTTTGCATGAAAACTCATTCCTGGTGGAACTTCATAGCAAAGTACAAAGTTCGTTTTGGATGGACAAAGTTAGTTGAAATAGACAGTTTTTGCATGAAAACTCATTCCTGGTGGAACTTCATAGCAAAGTACAAAGTTCGTTTTGGATGGATCAATTTAGTTGAAATAGACAGTTTTTGCATGAAAACTCATTCCTGGTGGAACTTCATAGCAAAGTACAAAGTTCGTTTTGGATGGATCAATTTAGTTGAAATAGACAGTTCTTGCATGAAAACTCATTCCTGGTAGAACTTCATAGCAAAGTACAAAGTTCGTTTTGGATGGACAAAGTTAGTTGAAATAGACAGTTTTTGCATGAAAACTCATTCCTGGTGGAACTTCATAGCAAAGTACAAAGTTCGTTTTGGATGGATCAATTTAGTTAAAATAGACAGTTTTTGCATGAAAACTCATTCCTGGTGGAACTTCATAGCAAAGTACAAAGTTCGTTTTGGATGGACAAAGTTAGTTGAAATAGACAGTTTTTGCATGAAAACTCATTCCTGGTGGAACTTCATAGCAAAGTACAAAGTTCGTTTTGGATGGATCAATTTAGTTGAAATAGACAGTTCTTGCATGAAAACTCATTCCTGGTAGAACTTCATAGCAAAGTACAAAGTTCGTTTTGGATGGACAAAGTTAGTTGAAATAGACAGTTTTTGCATGAAAACTCATTCCTGGTGGAACTTCATAGCAAAGTACAAAGTTCGTTTTGGATGGATCAATTTAGTTGAAATAGACAGTTTTTGCATGAAAACTCATTCCTGGTGGAACTTCATAGCAAAGAACAAAGTTCGTTTTGGATGGATCAATTTAGTTGAAATAGACAGTTTTTGCATGAAAACTCATTCCTGGTGGAACTTCATAGCAAAGTACAAAGTTCGTTTTGGATGGACAAAATTAGTTGAAATAGACAGTTTTTGCATGAAAACTCATTCCTGGTGGAACTTCATAGCAAAGTACAAAGTTCGTTTTGGATGGATCAATTTAGTTGAAATAGACAGTTTTTGCATGAAAACTCATTCCTGGTGGAACTTCATAGCAAAGAACAAAGTTCGTTTTGGATGGATCAATTTAGTTGAAATAGACAGTTTTTGCATGAAAACTCATTCCTGGTGGAACTTCATAGCAAAGTACAAAGTTCGTTTTGGATGGATCAATTTAGTTAAAATAGACAGTTTTTGCATGAAAACTCATTCCTGGTGGAACTTCATAGCAAAGTACAAAGTTCGTTTTGGATGGACAAAGTTAGTTGAAATAGACAGTTTTTGCATGAAAACTCATTCCTGGTGGAACTTCATAGCAAAGTACAAAGTTCGTTTTGGATGGACAAAGTTAGTTGAAATAGACAGTTTTTGCATAAAAACTCATTCCTGGTGGAACTTCATAGCAAAGTACAAAGTTCGTTTTGGATGGACAAAGTTAGTTGAAATAGACAGTTCTTGCATAAAAACTCATTCCTGGTGGAACTTCATAGCAAAGTACAAAGTTCGTTTTGGATGGACAAAGTTAGTTGAAATAGACAGTTTTTGCATAAAAACTCATTCCTGGTGGAACTTCATAGCAAAGTACAAAGTTCGTTTTGGATGGACAAAGTTAGTTGAAATAGACAGTTCTTGCATAAAAACTCATTCCTGGTGGAACTTCATAGCAAAGTACAAAGTTCGTTTTGGATGGATCAATTTAGTTGAAATAGACAGTTTTTGCATGAAAACTCATTCCTGGTGGAACTTCATAGCAAAGTACAAAGTTCGTTTTGGATGGATCAATTTAGTTAAAATAGACAGTTTTTGCATGAAAACTCATTCCTGGTGGAACTTCATAGCAAAGTACAAAGTTCGTTTTGGATGGACAAAGTTAGTTGAAATAGACAGTTTTTGCATGAAAACTCATTCCTGGTGGAACTTCATAGCAAAGTACAAAGTTCGTATCGGATGGACGAATTAAGTTGAAATAGACAGTTTTTGCATGAAAACTCATTCCTGGTGGAACTTCATAGCAAAGTACAAAGTTCGTTTTGGATGGACAAAGTTAGTTGAAATAGACAGTTTTTGCATGAAAACTCATTCCTGGTGGAACTTCATAGCAAAGTACAAAGTTCGTTTTGGAAGGACAAAGTTAGTTGAAATAGACAGTTTTTGCATGAAAACTCATTCCTGGTGGAACTTCATAGCAAAGTACAAAGTTCGTTTTGGATGGACAAAGTTAGTTGAAATAGACAGTTCTTGCATGAAAACTCAATCCTGGTAGAACTTCATAGCAAAGTACAAAGTTCGTATCGGATGGACGAATTTAGTTGAAATAGACAGTTTTTGCATGAAAACTCATTCCTGGTGGAACTTCATAGCAAAGTACAAAGTTCGTTTTGGATGGATCAATTTAGTTAAAATAGACAGTTTTTGCATGAAAACTCATTCCTGGTGGAACTTCATAGCAAAGTACAAAGTTCGTTTTGGATGGATCAATTTAGTTGAAATAGACAGTTTTTGCATGAAAACTCATTCCTGGTGGAACTTCATAGCAAAGTACAAAGTTCGTTTTGGATGGATCAATTTAGTTGAAATAGACAGTTCTTGCATGAAAACTCATTCCTGGTAGAACTTCATAGCAAAGTAAAAAGTTCGTATCGGATGGACGAATTAAGTTGAAATAGACAGTTTTTGCATGAAAACTCATTCCTGGTGGAACTTCATAGCAAAGAACAAAGTTCGTTTTGGATGGATCAATTTAGTTGAAATAGACAGTTTTTGCATGAAAACTCATTCCTGGTGGAACTTCATAGCAAAGTACAAAGTTCGTTTTGGATGGATCAATTTAGTTAAAATAGACAGTTTTTGCATGAAAACTCATTCCTGGTGGAACTTCATAGCAAAGTACAAAGTTCGTTTTGGATGGACAAAGTTAGTTGAAATAGACAGTTTTTGCATGAAAACTCATTCCTGGTGGAACTTCATAGCAAAGTACAAAGTTCGTTTTGGATGGACAAAGTTAGTTGAAATAGACAGTTTTTGCATAAAAACTTCATAGCAAAGTACAAAGTTCGTTTTGGATGGACAAAGTTAGTTGAAATAGACAGTTCTTGCATAAAAACTCATTCCTGGTGGAACTTCATAGCAAAGTACAAAGTTCGTTTTGGATGGATCAATTTAGTTGAAATAGACAGTTTTTGCATGAAAACTCATTCCTGGTGGAACTTCATAGCAAAGTACAAAGTTCGTTTTGGATGGATCAATTTAGTTAAAATAGACAGTTTTTGCATGAAAACTCATTCCTGGTGGAACTTCATAGCAAAGTACAAAGTTCGTTTTGGATGGACAAAGTTAGTTGAAATAGACAGTTTTTGCATGAAAACTCATTCCTGGTGGAACTTCATAGCAAAGTACAAAGTTCGTATCGGATGGACGAATTAAGTTGAAATAGACAGTTTTTGCATGAAAACTCATTCCTGGTGGAACTTCATAGCAAAGTACAAAGTTCGTTTTGGATGGACAAAGTTAGTTGAAATAGACAGTTTTTGCATGAAAACTCATTCCTGGTGGAACTTCATAGCAAAGTACAAAGTTCGTTTTGGATGGACAAATTTAGTTGAAATAGACAGTTCTTGCATGAAAACTCATTCCTGGTAGAACTTCATAGCAAAGTACAAAGTTCGTTTTGGATGGATCAATTTAGTTGAAATAGACAGTTTTTGCATGTAAACTCATTCCTGGTGGAACTTCATAGCAAAGTACAAAGTTCGTATCGGATGCACCAATTTAGTTGAAATAGACAGTTCTTGCATGAAAACTCATTCCTGGTGGAACTTCATAGCAAAGTACAAAGTTCGTTTTGGATGGACAAAGTTTGTTGAAATAGACAGTTTTTGCATGAAAACTCATTCCTGGTGGAACTTCATAGCAAAGTACAAAGTTCGTTTTGGAAGGACAAAGTTAGTTGAAATAGACAGTTTTTGCATGTAAACTCATTCCTGGTGGAACTTCATAGCAAAGTACAAAGTTCGTTTTGGATGGATCAATTCAGTTGAAATAGACAGTTTTTGCATGAAAACTCATTCCTGGTGGAACTTCATAGCAAAGTACAAAGTTCGTTTTGGATGGACAAAGTTAGTTGAAATAGACAGTTTTTGCATGTAAACTCATTCCTGGTGGAACTTCATAGCAAAGTAAAAAGTTCGTTTTGGATGGATCAATTTAGTTGAAATAGACAGTTTTTGCATGAAAACTCATTCCTGGTGGAACTTCATAGCAAAGTACAAAGTTCGTTTTGGATGGACGAATTAAGTTGAAATAGACAGTTTTTGCATGAAAACCCATTCCTGGTGGAACTTCATCGCAAAGTACAAAGTTCGTTTTGGATGGACAAAGTTAGTTGAAATAGACAGTTTTTGCATGAAAACTCATTCCTGGTGGAACTTCATAGCAAAGTACAAAGTTCGTTTTGGATGGATCAATTTAGTTGAAATAGACAGTTTTTGCATAAAAACTCATTCCTGGTGGAACTTCATAGCAAAGTACAAAGTTCGTTTTGGATGGACAAAGTTAGTTGAAATAGACAGTTCTTGCATAAAAACTCATTCCTGGTGGAACTTCATAGCAAAGTACAAAGTTCGTTTTGGATGGACAAAGTTAGTTGAAATAGACAGTTTTTGCATAAAAACTCATTCCTGGTGGAACTTCATAGCAAAGTACAAAGTTCGTTTTGGATGGACAAAGTTAGTTGAAATAGACAGTTCTTGCATAAAAACTCATTCCTGGTGGAACTTCATAGCAAAGTACAAAGTTCGTTTTGGATGGATCAATTTAGTTGAAATAGACAGTTTTTGCATGAAAACTCATTCCTGGTGGAACTTCATAGCAAAGTACAAAGTTCGTTTTGGATGGATCAATTTAGTTAAAATAGACAGTTTTTGCATGAAAACTCATTCCTGGTGGAACTTCATAGCAAAGTACAAAGTTCGTTTTGGATGGACAAAGTTAGTTGAAATAGACAGTTTTTGCATGAAAACTCATTCCTGGTGGAACTTCATAGCAAAGTACAAAGTTCGTATCGGATGGACGAATTAAGTTGAAATAGACAGTTTTTGCATGAAAACTCATTCCTGGTGGAACTTCATAGCAAAGTACAAAGTTCGTTTTGGATGGACAAAGTTAGTTGAAATAGACAGTTTTTGCATGAAAACTCATTCCTGGTGGAACTTCATAGCAAAGTACAAAGTTCGTTTTGGAAGGACAAAGTTAGTTGAAATAGACAGTTTTTGCATGAAAACTCATTCCTGGTGGAACTTCATAGCAAAGTACAAAGTTCGTTTTGGATGGACAAAGTTAGTTGAAATAGACAGTTCTTGCATGAAAACTCATTCCTGGTAGAACTTCATAGCAAAGTACAAAGTTCGTATCGGATGGACGAATTTAGTTGAAATAGACAGTTTTTGCATGAAAACTCATTCCTGGTGGAACTTCATAGCAAAGTACAAAGTTCGTTTTGGATGGATCAATTTAGTTAAAATAGACAGTTTTTGCATGAAAACTCATTCCTGGTGGAACTTCATAGCAAAGTACAAAGTTCGTTTTGGATGGATCAATTTAGTTGAAATAGACAGTTTTTGCATGAAAACTCATTCCTGGTGGAACTTCATAGCAAAGTACAAAGTTCGTATCGGATGCACCAATTTAGTTGAAATAGACAGTTCTTGCATGAAAACTCATTCCTGGTGGAACTTCATAGCAAAGTACAAAGTTCGTTTTGGATGGATCAATTTAGTTAAAATAGACAGTTTTTGCATGAAAACTCATTCCTGGTGGAACTTCATAGCAAAGTACAAAGTTCGTTTTGGATGGATCAATTTAGTTGAAATAGACAGTTTTTGCATGAAAACTCATTCCTGGTGGAACTTCATAGCAAAGTACAAAGTTCGTTTTGGATGGATCAATTTAGTTGAAATAGACAGTTCTTGCATGAAAACTCATTCCTGGTAGAACTTCATAGCAAAGTAAAAAGTTCGTATCGGATGGACGAATTAAGTTGAAATAGACAGTTTTTGCATGAAAACTCATTCCTGGTGGAACTTCATAGCAAAGAACAAAGTTCGTTTTGGATGGATCAATTTAGTTGAAATAGACAGTTTTTGCATGAAAACTCATTCCTGGTGGAACTTCATAGCAAAGTACAAAGTTCGTTTTGGATGGATCAATTTAGTTAAAATAGACAGTTTTTGCATGAAAACTCATTCCTGGTGGAACTTCATAGCAAAGTACAAAGTTCGTTTTGGATGGACAAAGTTAGTTGAAATAGACAGTTTTTGCATGAAAACTCATTCCTGGTGGAACTTCATAGCAAAGTACAAAGTTCGTTTTGGATGGACAAAGTTAGTTGAAATAGACAGTTTTTGCATGAAAACTCATTCCTGGTGGAACTTCATAGCAAAGTACAAAGTTCGTTTTGGATGGACAAAGTTAGTTGAAATAGACAGTTCTTGCATGAAAACTCATTCCTGGTAGAACTTCATAGCAAAGTAAAAAGTTCGTATCGGATGGACGAATTAAGTTGAAATAGACAGTTTTTGCATGAAAACTCATTCCTGGTGGAACTTCATAGCAAAGAACAAAGTTCGTTTTGGATGGATCAATTTAGTTGAAATAGACAGTTTTTGCATGAAAACTCATTCCTGGTGGAACTTCATAGCAAAGTACAAAGTTCGTTTTGGATGGATCAATTTAGTTAAAATAGACAGTTTTTGCATGAAAACTCATTCCTGGTGGAACTTCATAGCAAAGTACAAAGTTCGTTTTGGATGGACAAAGTTAGTTGAAATAGACAGTTTTTGCATGAAAACTCATTCCTGGTGGAACTTCATAGCAAAGTACAAAGTTCGTTTTGGATGGACAAAGTTAGTTGAAAACGACAGTTTTTGCATGAAAACTCATTCCTGGTGGAACTTCATAGCAAAGAACAAAGTTCGTTTTGGATGGATCAATTTAGTTGAAATAGACAGTTTTTGCATGAAAACTCATTCCTGGTGGAACTTCATAGCAAAGTACAAAGTTCGTTTTGGATGGATCAATTTAGTTAAAATAGACAGTTTTTGCATGAAAACTCATTCCTGGTGGAACTTCATAGCAAAGTACAAAGTTCGTTTTGGATGGACAAAGTTAGTTGAAATAGACAGTTTTTGCATGAAAACTCATTCCTGGTGGAACTTCATAGCAAAGTACAAAGTTCGTTTTGGATGGACAAAGTTAGTTGAAATAGACAGTTCTTGCATGAAAACTCATTCCTGGTAGAACTTCATAGCAAAGTAAAAAGTTCGTATCGGATGGACGAATTAAGTTGAAATAGACAGTTTTTGCATGAAAACTCATTCCTGGTGGAACTTCATAGCAAAGAACAAAGTTCGTTTTGGATGGATCAATTTAGTTGAAATAGACAGTTTTTGCATGAAAACTCATTCCTGGTGGAACTTCATAGCAAAGTACAAAGTTCGTTTTGGATGGATCAATTTAGTTGAAATAGACAGTTTTTGCATGTAAACTCATTCCTGGTGGAACTTCATAGCAAAGAACAAAGTTCGTATCGGATGCACCAATTTAGTTGAAATAGACAGTTCTTGCATGAAAACTCATTCCTGGTGGAACTTCATAGCAAAGTACAAAGTTCGTTTTGGATGGACAAAGTTAGTTGAAATAGACAGTTTTTGCATGAAAACTCATTCCTGGTGGAACTTCATAGCAAAGTACAAAGTTCGTTTTGGAAGGACAAAGTTAGTTGAAATAGACAGTTTTTGCATGAAAACTCATTCCTGGTGGAACTTCATAGCAAAGTACAAAGTTCGTTTTGGATGGATCAATTTAGTTGAAATAGACAGTTTTTGCATGAAAACTCATTCCTGGTAGAACTTCATAGCAAAGTAAAAAGTTCGTATCGGATGGACGAATTAAGTTGAAATAGACAGTTTTTTGCATGAAAACTCATTCCTGGTGGAACTTCATAGCAAAGAACAAAGTTCGTTTTGGATGGATCAATTTAGTTGAAATAGACAGTTTTTGCATGAAAACTCATTCCTGGTGGAACTTCATAGCAAAGTACAAAGTTCGTTTTGGATGGATCAATTTAGTTGAAATAGACAGTTTTTGCATGAAAACTCATTCCTGGTGGAACTTCATAGCAAAGAACAAAGTTCGTATCGGATGCACCAATTTAGTTGAAATAGACAGTTCTTGCATGAAAACTCATTCCTGGTGGAACTTCATAGCAAAGTACAAAGTTCGTTTTGGATGGATCAATTTAGTTAAAATAGACAGTTTTTGCATGAAAACTCATTCCTGGTGGAACTTCATAGCAAAGTACAAAGTTCGTTTTGGATGGACAAAGTTAGTTGAAATAGACAGTTTTTGCATGAAAACTCATTCCTGGTGGAACTTCATAGCAAAGTACAAAGTTCGTTTTGGATGGACAAAGTTAGTTGAAATAGACAGTTTTTGCATAAAAACTCATTCCTGGTGGAACTTCATAGCAAAGTACAAAGTTCGTTTTGGATGGACAAAGTTAGTTGAAATAGACAGTTCTTGCATAAAAACTTATTCCTGGTGGAACTTCATAGCAAAGTACAAAGTTCGTTTTGGATGGATCAATTTAGTTAAAATAGACAGTTTTTGCATGAAAACTCATTCCTGGTGGAACTTCATAGCAAAGTACAAAGTTCGTTTTGGATGGACAAAGTTAGTTGAAATAGACAGTTTTTGCATGAAAACTCATTCCTGGTGGAACTTCATAGCAAAGTACAAAGTTCGTTTTGGATGGACAAAGTTAGTTGAAATAGACAGTTTTTGCATAAAAACTCATTCCTGGTGGAACTTCATAGCAAAGAACAAAGTTCGTTTTGGATGGATCAATTTAGTTGAAATAGACAGTTCTTGCATGAAAACTCATTCCTGGTAGAACTTCATAGCAAAGTACAAAGTTCGTTTTGGATGGATCAATTTAGTTGAAATAGACAGTTTTTGCATGTAAACTCATTCCTGGTGGAACTTCATAGCAAAGAACAAAGTTCGTATCGGATGCACCAATTTAGTTGAAATAGACAGTTCTTGCATGAAAACTCATTCCTGGTGGAACTTCATAGCAAAGTACAAAGTTCGTTTTGGAAGGACAAAGTTAGTTGAAATAGACAGTTTTTGCATGTAAACTCATTCCTGGTGGAACTTCATAGCAAAGTACAAAGTTCGTTTTGGATGGATCAATTTAGTTGAAATAGACAGTTTTTGCATGAAAACTCATTCCTGGTGGAACTTCATAGCAAAGTACAAAGTTCGTTTTGGATGGACAAAGTTAGTTGAAATAGACAGTTTTTGCATGTAAACTCATTCCTGATGGAACTTCATAGCAAAGTAAAAAGTTCGTTTTGGATGGATCAATTTAGTTGAAATAGACAGTTTTTTGCATGAAAACTCATTCCTGGTGGAACTTCATAGCAAAGTACAAAGTTCGTTTTGGAAGGACAAAGTTAGTTGAAATAGACAGTTTTTGCATGAAAACTCATTCCTGGTGGAACTTCATAGCAAAGTACAAAGTTCGTTTTGGATGGACAAAGTTAGTTGAAATAGACAGTTCTTGCATGAAAACTCATTCCTGGTAGAACTTCATAGCAAAGTACAAAGTTCGTTTTGGATGGACAAAGTTAGTTGAAATAGACAGTTTTTGCATGTAAACTCATTCCTGGTGGAACTTCATAGCAAAGAACAAAGTTCGTATCGGATGCACCAATTTAGTTGAAATAGACAGTTCTTGCATGAAAACTCATTCCTGGTGGAACTTCATAGCAAAGTACAAAGTTCGTATCGGATGCACCAATTTAGTTGAAATAGACAGTTCTTGCATGAAAACTCATTCCTGGTGGAACTTCATAGCAAAGTACAAAGTTCGTTTTGGATGGACAAAGTTAGTTGAAATAGACAGTTTTTGCATGAAAACTCATTCCTGGTGGAACTTCATAGCAAAGTACAAAGTTCGTTTTGGATGGACAAAGTTAGTTGAAATAGACAGTTCTTGCATGAAAACTCATTCCTGGTAGAACTTCATAGCAAAGTACAAAGTTCGTATCGGATGGACGAATTAAGTTGAAATAGACAGTTTTTGCATGAAAACTCATTCCTGGTGGAACTTCATAGCAAAGTACAAAGTTCGTTTTGGATGGATCAATTTAGTTGAAATAGACAGTTTTTGCATGAAAACTCATTCCTGGTGGAACTTCATAGCAAAGTACAAAGTTCGTTTTGGATGGATCAATTTAGTTAAAATAGACAGTTTTTGCATGAAAACTCATTCCTGGTGGAACTTCATAGCAAAGAACAAAGTTCGTTTTGGATGGATCAATTTAGTTGAAATAGACAGTTTTTGCATGAAAACTCATTCCTGGTGGAACTTCATAGCAAAGTACAAAGTTCGTATCGGATGCACCAATTTAGTTGAAATAGACAGTTCTTGCATGAAAACTCATTCCTGGTGGAACTTCATAGCAAAGTACAAAGTTCGTTTTGGATGGACAAAGTTAGTTGAAATAGACAGTTTTTGCATAAAAACTCATTCCTGGTGGAACTTCATAGCAAAGTACAAAGTTCGTTTTGGATGGACAAAGTTAGTTGAAATAGACAGTTCTTGCATGAAAACTCATTCCTGGTAGAACTTCATAGCAAAGTACAAAGTTCGTTTTGGATGGATCAATTTAGTTAAAATAGACAGTTTTTGCATGAAAACTCATTCCTGGTGGAACTTCATAGCAAAGAACAAAGTTCGTTTTGGATGGATCAATTTAGTTAAAATAGACAGTTTTTGCATGAAAACTCATTCCTGGTGGAACTTCATAGCAAAGTACAAAGTTCGTTTTGGATGGACAAAGTTAGTTGAAATAGACAGTTTTTGCATGAAAACTCATTCCTGGTGGAACTTCATAGCAAAGTACAAAGTTCGTTTTGGATGGACAAAGTTAGTTGAAATAGACAGTTTTTGCATGAAAACTCATTCCTGGTGGAACTTCATAGCAAAGTACAAAGTTCGTTTTGGATGGACAAAGTTAGTTGAAATAGACAGTTCTTGCATGAAAACTCATTCCTGGTAGAACTTCATAGCAAAGTACAAAGTTCGTTTTGGATGGATCAATTTAGTTAAAATAGACAGTTTTTGCATGAAAACTCATTCCTGGTGGAACTTCATAGCAAAGAACAAAGTTCGTTTTGGATGGATCAATTTAGTTGAAATAGACAGTTTTTGCATGAAAACTCATTCCTGGTGGAACTTCATAGCAAAGTACAAAGTTCGTATCGGATGCACCAATTTAGTTGAAATAGACAGTTCTTGCATGAAAACTCATTCCTGGTGGAACTTCATAGCAAAGTACAAAGTTCGTTTTGGATGGACAAAGTTAGTTGAAATAGACAGTTTTTGCATGAAAACTCATTCCTGGTGGAACTTCATAGCAAAGTACAAAGTTCGTTTTGGATGGACAAAGTTAGTTGAAATAGACAGTTCTTGCATGAAAACTCATTCCTGGTAGAACTTCATAGCAAAGTACAAAGTTCGTTTTGGATGGATCAATTTAGTTAAAATAGACAGTTTTTGCATGAAAACTCATTCCTGGTGGAACTTCATAGCAAAGAACAAAGTTCGTTTTGGATGGATCAATTTAGTTAAAATAGACAGTTTTTGCATGAAAACTCATTCCTGGTGGAACTTCATAGCAAAGTACAAAGTTCGTTTTGGATGGACAAAGTTAGTTGAAATAGACAGTTTTTGCATGAAAACTCATTCCTGGTGGAACTTCATAGCAAAGTACAAAGTTCGTTTTGGATGGACAAAGTTAGTTGAAATAGACAGTTTTTGCATGAAAACTCATTCCTGGTGGAACTTCATAGCAAAGTACAAAGTTCGTTTTGGATGGACAAAGTTAGTTGAAATAGACAGTTCTTGCATGAAAACTCATTCCTGGTAGAACTTCATAGCAAAGTACAAAGTTCGTATCGGATGGACGAATTTAGTTGAAATAGACAGTTTTTGCATAAAAACTCATTCCTGGTGGAACTTCATAGCAAAGTACAAAGTTCGTTTTGGATGGATCAATTTAGTTGAAATAGACAGTTTTTGCATGAAAACTCATTCCTGGTGGAACTTCATAGCAAAGTACAAAGTTCGTTTTGGATGGATCAATTTAGTTGAAATAGACAGTTCTTGCATGAAAACTCATTCCTGGTAGAACTTCATAGCAAAGTACAAAGTTCGTTTTGGATGGATCAATTTAGTTGAAATAGACAGTTCTTGCATGAAAACTCATTCCTGGTGGAACTTCATAGCAAAGTACAAAGTTCGTTTTGGATGGATCAATTTAGTTAAAATAGACAGTTTTTGCATGAAAACTCATTCCTGGTGGAACTTCATAGCAAAGTACAAAGTTCGTTTTGGATGGACAAAGTTAGTTGAAATAGACAGTTTTTGCATGAAAACTCATTCCTGGTGGAACTTCATAGCAAAGTACAAAGTTCGTTTTGGATGGACAAAGTTAGTTGAAATAGACAGTTCTTGCATGAAAACTCATTCCTGGTAGAACTTCATAGCAAAGTACAAAGTTCGTATCGGATGGACGAATTTAGTTGAAATAGACAGTTTTTGCATAAAAACTCATTCCTGGTGGAACTTCATAGCAAAGTACAAAGTTCGTTTTGGATGGATCAATTTAGTTAAAATAGACAGTTTTTGCATGAAAACTCATTCCTGGTGGAACTTCATAGCAAAGTACAAAGTTCGTTTTGGATGGACAAAGTTAGTTGAAATAGACAGTTCTTGCATGAAAACTCATTCCTGGTAGAACTTCATAGCAAAGTACAAAGTTCGTATCGGATGGACGAATTTAGTTGAAATAGACAGTTTTTGCATAAAAACTCATTCCTGGTGGAACTTCATAGCAAAGTACAAAGTTCGTTTTGGATGGATCAATTTAGTTGAAATAGACAGTTTTTGCATGAAAACTCATTCCTGGTGGAACTTCATAGCAAAGTACAAAGTTCGTTTTGGATGGATCAATTTAGTTGAAATAGACAGTTCTTGCATGAAAACTCATTCCTGGTAGAACTTCATAGCAAAGTACAAAGTTCGTTTTGGATGGATCAATTTAGTTGAAATAGACAGTTCTTGCATGAAAACTCATTCCTGGTGGAACTTCATAGCAAAGTACAAAGTTCGTTTTGGATGGATCAATTTAGTTAAAATAGACAGTTTTTGCATGAAAACTCATTCCTGGTGGAACTTCATAGCAAAGTACAAAGTTCGTTTTGGATGGACAAAGTTAGTTGAAATAGACAGTTTTTGCATGAAAACTCATTCCTGGTGGAACTTCATAGCAAAGTACAAAGTTCGTTTTGGATGGACAAAGTTAGTTGAAATAGACAGTTCTTGCATGAAAACTCATTCCTGGTAGAACTTCATAGCAAAGTACAAAGTTCGTATCGGATGGACGAATTTAGTTGAAATAGACAGTTTTTGCATAAAAACTCATTCCTGGTGGAACTTCATAGCAAAGTACAAAGTTCGTTTTGGATGGATCAATTTAGTTAAAATAGACAGTTTTTGCATGAAAACTCATTCCTGGTGGAACTTCATAGCAAAGAACAAAGTTCGTTTTGGATGGATCAATTTAGTTGAAATAGACAGTTTTTGCATGAAAACTCATTCCTGGTGGAACTTCATAGCAAAGTACAAAGTTCGTATCGGATGCACCAATTTAGTTGAAATAGACAGTTCTTGCATGAAAACTCATTCCTGGTGGAACTTCATAGCAAAGTACAAAGTTCGTTTTGGATGGATCAATTTAGTTAAAATAGACAGTTTTTGCATGAAAACTCATTCCTGGTGGAACTTCATAGCAAAGTACAAAGTTCGTTTTGGATGGACAAAGTTAGTTGAAATAGACAGTTTTTGCATGAAAACTCATTCCTGGTGGAACTTCATAGCAAAGTACAAAGTTCGTTTTGGATGGACAAAGTTAGTTGAAATAGACAGTTCTTGCATGAAAACTCATTCCTGGTAGAACTTCATAGCAAAGTACAAAGTTCGTTTTGGATGGATCAATTTAGTTGAAATAGACAGTTTTTGCATGTAAACTCATTCCTGGTGGAACTTCATAGCAAAGAACAAAGTTCGTATCGGATGCACCAATTTAGTTGAAATAGACAGTTCTTGCATGAAAACTCATTCCTGGTGGAACTTCATAGCAAAGTACAAAGTTCGTATCGGATGCACCAATTTAGTTGAAATAGACAGTTCTTGCATGAAAACTCATTCCTGGTGGAACTTCATAGCAAAGTACAAAGTTCGTTTTGAATGGATCAATTTAGTTAAAATAGACAGTTTTTGCATGAAAACTCATTCCTGGTGGAACTTCATAGCAAAGTACAAAGTTCGTTTTGGATGGACAAAGTTAGTTGAAATAGACAGTTTTTGCATGAAAACTCATTCCTGGTGGAACTTCATAGCAAAGTACAAAGTTCGTTTTGGATGGACAAAGTTAGTTGAAATAGACAGTTTTTGCATGAAAACTCATTCCTGGTGGAACTTCATAGCAAAGTAAAAAGTTCGTTTTGGATGGATCAATTTAGTTGAAATAGACAGTTTTTGCATGAAAACTCATTCCTGGTGGAACTTCATAGCAAAGTACAAAGTTCGTTTTGGAAGGACAAAGTTAGTTGAAATAGACAGTTTTTGCATGAAAACTCATTCCTGGTGGAACTTCATAGCAAAGTACAAAGTTCGTTTTGGATGGACAAAGTTAGTTGAAATAGACAGTTTTTGCATGAAAACTCATTCCTGGTGGAACTTCATAGCAAAGTACAAAGTTCGTTTTGGATGGACAAAGTTAGTTGAAATAGACAGTTTTTGCATGTAAACTCATTCCTGGTGGAACTTCATAGCAAAGTAAAAAGTTCGTTTTGGATGGATCAATTTAGTTGAAATAGACAGTTTTTGCATGAAAACTCATTCCTGGTGGAACTTCATAGCAAAGTACAAAGTTCGTTTTGGATGGACAAAGTTAGTTGAAATAGACAGTTTTTGCATGAAAACTCATTCCTGGTGGAACTTCATAGCAAAGTACAAAGTTCGTTTTGGATGGACAAAGTTAGTTGAAATAGACAGTTCTTGCATGAAAACTCATTCCTGGTAGAACTTCATAGCAAAGTACAAAGTTCGTTTTGGATGGATCAATTTAGTTGAAATAGACAGTTTTTGCATGTAAACTCATTCCTGGTGGAAATTCATAGCAAAGAACAAAGTTCGTATCGGATGCACCAATTTAGTTGAAATAGACAGTTCTTGCATGAAAACTCATTCCTGGTGGAACTTCATAGCAAAGTACAAAGTTCGTATCGGATGCACCAATTTAGTTGAAATAGACAGTTCTTGCATGAAAACTCATTCCTGGTGGAACTTCATAGCAAAGTACAAAGTTCGTTTTGGATGGATCAATTTAGTTGAAATAGACAGTTTTTGCATGAAAACTCATTCCTGGTGGAACTTCATAGCAAAGTACAAAGTTCGTTTTGGATGGACAAAGTTAGTTGAAATAGACAGTTTTTGCATGAAAACTCATTCCTGGTGGAACTTCATAGCAAAGTACAAAGTTCGTTTTGGATGGACAAAGTTAGTTGAAATAGACAGTTTTTGCATGAAAACTCATTCCTGGTGGAACTTCATAGCAAAGTACAAAGTTCGTTTTGGAAGGACAAAATTAGTTGAAATAGACAGTTTTTGCATGAAAACTCATTCCTGGTGGAACTTCATAGCAAAGTACAAAGTTCGTTTTGGATGGATCAATTTAGTTGAAATAGACAGTTTTTGCATGAAAACTCATTCCTGGTGGAACTTCATAGCAAAGTACAAAGTTCGTTTTGGATGGACAAAGTTAGTTGAAATAGACAGTTTTTGCATGAAAACTCATTCCTGGTGGAACTTCATAGCAAAGTACAAAGTTCGTTTTGGATGGACAAAGTTAGTTGAAATAGACAGTTTTTGCATGAAAACTCATTCCTGGTGGAACTTCATAGCAAAGTACAAAGTTCGTTTTGGATGGACAAAGTTAGTTGAAATAGACAGTTCTTGCATGAAAACTCATTCCTGGTAGAACTTCATAGCAAAGTACAAAGTTCGTATCGGATGGACGAATTAAGTTGAAATAGACAGTTTTTGCATAAAAACTCATTCCTGGTGGAACTTCATAGCAAAGTACAAAGTTCGTTTTGGATGGATCAATTTAGTTGAAATAGACAGTTCTTGCATGAAAACTCATTCCTGGTGGAACTTCATAGCAAAGTACAAAGTTCGTATCGGATGCACCAATTTAGTTGAAATAGACAGTTCTTGCATGAAAACTCATTCCTGGTGGAACTTCATAGCAAAGTACAAAGTTCGTTTTGGATGGATCAATTTAGTTAAAATAGACAGTTTTTGCATGAAAACTCATTCCTGGTGGAACTTCATAGCAAAGTACAAAGTTCGTTTTGGATGGACAAAGTTAGTTGAAATAGACAGTTTTTGCATGAAAACTCATTCCTGGTGGAACTTCATAGCAAAGTACAAAGTTCGTTTTGGATGGACAAAGTTAGTTGAAATAGACAGTTTTTGCATGAAAACTCATTCCTGGTGGAACTTCATAGCAAAGAACAAAGTTCGTTTTGGATGGATCAATTTAGTTGAAATAGACAGTTTTTGCATGAAAACTCATTCCTGGTGGAACTTCATAGCAAAGTACAAAGTTCGTTTTGGATGGATCAATTTAGTTAAAATAGACAGTTTTTGCATGAAAACTCATTCCTGGTGGAACTTCATAGCAAAGTACAAAGTTCGTTTTGGATGGACAAAGTTAGTTGAAATAGACAGTTTTTGCATGAAAACTCATTCCTGGTGGAACTTCATAGCAAAGAACAAAGTTCGTTTTGGATGGATCAATTTAGTTGAAATAGACAGTTTTTGCATGAAAACTCATTCCTGGTGGAACTTCATAGCAAAGTACAAAGTTCGTTTTAAATGGATCAATTTAGTTGAAATAGACAGTTCTTGCATGAAAACTCATTCCTGGTAGAACTTCATAGCAAAGTACAAAGTTCGTATCGGATGGACGAATTAAGTTGAAATAGACAGTTTTTGCATGAAAACTCATTCCTGGTGGAACTTCATAGCAAAGAACAAAGTTCGTTTTGGATGGATCAATATAGTTGAAATAGACAGTTTTGGCATGAAAACTCATTCCTGGTGGAACTTCATAGCAAAGTACAAAGTTCGTTTTGGATGGATCAATTTAGTTAAAATAGACAGTTTTTGCATGAAAACTCATTCCTGGTGGAACTTCATAGCAAAGTACAAAGTTCGTTTTGGATGGACAAAGTTAGTTGAAATAGACAGTTTTTGCATGAAAACTCATTCCTGGTGGAACTTCATAGCAAAGTACAAAGTTCGTTTTGGATGGACAAAGTTAGTTGAAATAGACAGTTTTTGCATAAAAACTCATTCCTGGTGGAACTTCATAGCAAAGTACAAAGTTCGTTTTGGATGGACAAAGTTAGTTGAAATAGACAGTTCTTGCATGAAAACCCATTCCTGGTAGAACTTCATAGCAAAGTACAAAGTTCGTTTTGGATGGATCAATTTAGTTGAAATAGACAGTTTTTGCATGAAAACTCATTCCTGGTAGAACTTCATAGCAAAGTACAAATTTCGTTTTGGATGGACAAAGTTAGTTGAAATAGACAGTTTTTGCATGAAAACTCATTCCTGGTGGAACTTCATAGCAAAGTACAAAGTTCGTTTTGGATGGACAAAGTTAGTTGAAATAGACAGTTTTTGCATGAAAACTCATTCCTGGTGGAACTTCATAGCAAAGTACAAAGTTCGTATCGGATGGACGAATTAAGTTGAAATAGACAGTTCTTGCATGAAAACTCATTCCTGGTAGAACTTCATAGCAAAGAACAAAGTTCGTTTTGGATGGATCAATTTAGTTGAAATAGACAGTTTTTGCATGAAAACTCATTCCTGGTGGAACTTCATAGCAAAGTACAAAGTTCGTTTTGGATGGACAAAGTTAGTTGAAATAGACAGTTTTTGCATGAAAACTCATTCCTGGTGGAACTTCATAGCAAAGTACAAAGTTCGTTTTGGATGGATCAATTTAGTTGAAATAGACAGTTTTTGCATGAAAACTCATTCCTGGTGGAACTTCATAGCAAAGTACAAAGTTCGTTTTGGATGGACAAAGTTAGTTGAAATAGACAGTTTTTGCATGAAAACTCATTCCTGGTGGAACTTCATAGCAAAGTACAAAGTTCGTTTTGGAAGGACAAAGTTAGTTGAAATAGACAGTTTTTGCATGAAAACTCATTCCTGGTGGAACTTCATAGCAAAGTACAAAGTTCGTTTTGGATGGACAAAGTTAGTTGAAATAGACAGTTCTTGCATGAAAACTCATTCCTGGTGGAACTTCATAGCAAAGTACAAAGTTCGTTTTGGATGGATCAATTTAGTTGAAATAGACAGTTTTTGCATGAAAACTCATTCCTGGTGGAACTTCATAGCAAAGAACAAAGTTCGTTTTGGATGGATCAATTTAGTTGAAATAGACAGTTTTTGCATGAAAACTCATTCCTGGTGGAACTTCATAGCAAAGTACAAAGTTCGTATCGGATGCACCAATTTAGTTGAAATAGACAGTTCTTGCATGAAAACTCATTCCTGGTGGAACTTCATAGCAAAGTACAAAGTTCGTTTTGAATGGATCAATTTAGTTAAAATAGACAGTTTTTGCATGAAAACTCATTCCTGGTGGAACTTCATAGCAAAGTAAAAAGTTCGTTTTGGATGGATCAATTTAGTTGAAATAGACAGTTTTTGCATGAAAACTCATTCCTGGTGGAACTTCATAGCAAAGTACAAAGTTCGTATCGGATGCACCAATTTTGTTGAAATAGACAGTTCTTGCATGAAAACTCATTCCTGGTGGAACTTCATAGCAAAGTACAAAGTTCGTTTTGGATGGATCAATTAAGTTGAAATAGACAGTTTGTGCATGAAAACTCATTCCTGGTGGAACTTCATAGCAAAGTACAAAGTTCGTTTTGGATGGACAAAGTTAGTTGAAATAGACAGTTTTTGCATGAAAACTCATTCCTGGTGGAACTTCATAGCAAAGTACAAAGTTCGTTTTGGATGGACAAAGTTAGTTGAAATAGACAGTTTTTGCATGAAAACTCATTCCTGGTGGAACTTCATAGCAAAGTACAAAGTTCGTTTTGGATGGACAAAGTTAGTTGAAATAGACAGTTTTTGCATGAAAACTCATTCCTGGTGGAACTTCATAGCAAAGTACAAAGTTCGTTTTGGATGGACAAAGTTAGTTGAAATAGACAGTTTTTGCATGAAAACTCATTCCTGGTGGAACTTCATAGCAAAGTACAAAGTTCGTTTTGGATGGACAAAGTTAGTTGAAATAGACAGTTTTTGCATGAAAACTCATTCCTGGTGGAACTTCATAGCAAAGTAAAAAGTTCGTTTTGGATGGATCAATTTAGTTGAAATAGACAGTTTTTGCATGAAAACTCATTCCTGGTGGAACTTCATAGCAAAGTACAAAGTTCGTTTTGGAAGGACAAAGTTAGTTGAAATAGACAGTTTTTGCATGAAAACTCATTCCTGGTGGAACTTCATAGCAAAGTACAAAGTTCGTTTTGGATGGACAAAGTTAGTTGAAATAGACAGTTTTTGCATGAAAACTCATTCCTGGTGGAACTTCATAGCAAAGTACAAAGTTCGTTTTGGATGGACAAAGTTAGTTGAAATAGACAGTTTTTGCATGTAAACTCATTCCTGGTGGAACTTCATAGCAAAGTAAAAAGTTCGTTTTGGATGGATCAATTTAGTTGAAATAGACAGTTTTTGCATGAAAACTCATTCCTGGTGGAACTTCATAGCAAAGTACAAAGTTCGTTTTGGAAGGACAAAGTTAGTTGAAATAGACAGTTTTTGCATGAAAACTCATTCCTGGTGGAACTTCATAGCAAAGTACAAAGTTCGTTTTGGATGGACAAAGTTAGTTGAAATAGACAGTTCTTGCATGAAAACTCATTCCTGGTGGAACTTCATAGCAAAGTACAAAGTTCGTTTTGGAAGGACAAAGTTAGTTGAAATAGACAGTTTTTGCATGAAAACTCATTCCTGGTGGAACTTCATAGCAAAGTACAAAGTTCGTTTTGGATGGACAAAGTTAGTTGAAATAGACAGTTCTTGCATGAAAACTCATTCCTGGTAGAACTTCATAGCAAAGTACAAAGTTCGTTTTGGATGGATCAATTTAGTTGAAATAGACAGTTTTTGCATGAAAACTCATTCCTGGTAGAACTTCATAGCAAAGTACAAAGTTCGTTTTGGATGGATCAATTTAGTTGAAATAGACAGTTTTTGCATGTAAACTCATTCCTGGTGGAACTTCATAGCAAAGAACAAAGTTCGTATCGGATGCACCAATTTAGTTGAAATAGACAGTTTTTGCATAAAAACTCATTCCTGGTGGAACTTCATAGCAAAGTAAAAAGTTCGTTTTGGATGGATCAATTTAGTTGAAATAGACAGTTTTTGCATGAAAACTCATTCCTGGTGGAACTTCATAGCAAAGTACAAAGTTCGTTTTGGATGGACAAAGTTAGTTGAAATAGACAGTTTTTGCATGAAAACTCATTCCTGGTGGAACTTCAAAGCAAAGTACAAAGTTCGTATCGGATGGACGAATTAAGTTGAAATAGACAGTTCTTGCATGAAAACTCATTCCTGGTAGAACTTCATAGCAAAGAACAAAGTTCGTTTTGGATGGATCAATTTAGTTGAAATAGACAGTTTTTGCATGAAAACTCATTCCTGGTGGAACTTCATAGCAAAGTACAAAGTTCGTTTTGGATGGACAAAGTTAGTTGAAATAGACAGTTTTTGCATGAAAACTCATTCCTGGTGGAACTTCATAGCAAAGTACAAAGTTCGTTTTGGATGGATCAATTTAGTTGAAATAGACAGTTTTTGCATGAAAACTCATTCCTGGTGGAACTTCATAGCAAAGTACAAAGTTCGTTTTGGATGGACAAAGTTAGTTGAAATAGACAGTTTTTGCATGAAAACTCATTCCTGGTGGAACTTCATAGCAAAGTACAAAGTTCGTTTTGGAAGGACAAAGTTAGTTGAAATAGACAGTTTTTGCATGAAAACTCATTCCTGGTGGAACTTCATAGCAAAGTACAAAGTTCGTTTTGGATGGACAAAGTTAGTTGAAATAGACAGTTCTTGCATGAAAACTCATTCCTGGTAGAACTTCATAGCAAAGTACAAAGTTCGTTTTGGATGGATCAATTTAGTTGAAATAGACAGTTTTTGCATGAAAACTCATTCCTGGTGGAACTTCATAGCAAAGTACAAAGTTCGTTTTGGATGGATCAATTTAGTTGAAATAGACAGTTTTTGCATGAAAACTCATTCCTGGTGGAACTTCATAGCAAAGTACAAAGTTCGTTTTGGATGGACAAAGTTAGTTGAAATAGACAGTTCTTGCATGAAAACTCATTCCTGGTAGAACTTCATAGCAAAGTACAAAGTTCGTATCGGATGGACGAATTAAGTTGAAATAGACAGTTTTTGCATAAAAACTCATTCCTGGTGGAACTTCATAGCAAAGAACAAAGTTCGTTTTGGATGGATCAATTTAGTTGAAATAGACAGTTCTTGCATGAAAACTCATTCCTGGTGGAACTTCATAGCAAAGTACAAAGTTCGTTTTGGATGGATCAATTTAGTTAAAATAGACAGTTTTTGCATGAAAACTCATTCCTGGTGGAACTTCATAGCAAAGTACAAAGTTCGTTTTGGATGGACAAAGTTAGTTGAAATAGACAGTTTTTGCATGAAAACTCATTCCTGGTGGAACTTCATAGCAAAGTACAAAGTTCGTTTTGGATGGACAAAGTTAGTTGAAATAGACAGTTCTTGCATGAAAACTCATTCCTGGTAGAACTTCATAGCAAAGTACAAAGTTCGTTTTGGATGGATCAATTTAGTTGAAATAGACAGTTTTTGCATGTAAACTCATTCCTGGTGGAACTTCATAGCAAAGAACAAAGTTCGTATCGGATGCACCAATTTAGTTGAAATAGACAGTTCTTGCATGAAAACTCATTCCTGGTGGAACTTCATAGCAAAGTACAAAGTTCGTTTTGGATGGATCAATTTAGTTGAAATAGACAGTTCTTGCATGAAAACTCATTCCTGGTGGAACTTCATAGCAAAGTACAAAGTTCGTATCGGATGCACCAATTTAGTTGAAATAGACAGTTCTTGCATGAAAACTCATTCCTGGTGGAACTTCATAGCAAAGTACAAAGTTCGTTTTGGATGGATCAATTTAGTTGAAATAGACAGTTTTTGCATGAAAACTCATTCCTGGTGGAACTTCATAGCAAAGTACAAAGTTCGTTTTGGATGGACAAAGTTAGTTGAAATAGACAGTTTTTGCATGAAAACTCATTCCTGGTGGAACTTCATAGCAAAGTACAAAGTTCGTATCGGATGGACAAAGTTAGTTGAAATAGACAGTTTTTGCATGAAAACTCATTCCTGGTGGAACTTCATAGCAAAGTACAAAGTTCGTTTTGGATGGACAAAGTTAGTTGAAATAGACAGTTTTTGCATGAAAACTCATTCCTGGTGGAACTTCATAGCAAAGTACAAAGTTCGTATCGGATGGACGAATTAAGTTGAAATAGACAGTTCTTGCATGAAAACTCATTCCTGGTAGAACTTCATAGCAAAGAACAAAGTTCGTTTTGGATGGATCAATTTAGTTGAAATAGACAGTTTTTGCATGAAAACTCATTCCTGGTGGAACTTCATAGCAAAGTACAAAGTTCGTTTTGGATGGACAAAGTTAGTTGAAATAGACAGTTTTTGCATGAAAACTCATTCCTGGTGGAACTTCATAGCAAAGTACAAAGTTCGTTTTGGATGGATCAATTTAGTTGAAATAGACAGTTTTTGCATGAAAACTCATTCCTGGTGGAACTTCATAGCAAAGTACAAAGTTCGTTTTGGATGGACAAAGTTAGTTGAAATAGACAGTTTTTGCATGAAAACTCATTCCTGGTGGAACTTCATAGCAAAGTACAAAGTTCGTTTTGGAAGGACAAAGTTAGTTGAAATAGACAGTTTTTGCATGAAAACTCATTCCTGGTGGAACTTCATAGCAAAGTACAAAGTTCGTTTTGGATGGACAAAGTTAGTTGAAATAGACAGTTCTTGCATGAAAACTCATTCCTGGTGGAACTTCATAGCAAAGTACAAAGTTCGTTTTGGATGGATCAATTTAGTTGAAATAGACAGTTTTTGCATGAAAACTCATTCCTGGTGGAACTTCATAGCAAAGAACAAAGTTCGTTTTGGATGGATCAATTTAGTTGAAATAGACAGTTTTTGCATGAAAACTCATTCCTGGTGGAACTTCATAGCAAAGTACAAAGTTCGTATCGGATGCACCAATTTAGTTGAAATAGACAGTTCTTGCATGAAAACTCATTCCTGGTGGAACTTCATAGCAAAGTACAAAGTTCGTTTTGAATGGATCAATTTAGTTAAAATAGACAGTTTTTGCATGAAAACTCATTCCTGGTGGAACTTCATAGCAAAGTAAAAAGTTCGTTTTGGATGGATCAATTTAGTTGAAATAGACAGTTTTTGCATGAAAACTCATTCCTGGTGGAACTTCATAGCAAAGTACAAAGTTCGTTTTGGATGGATCAATTTTGTTGAAATAGACAGTTCTTGCATGAAAACTCATTCCTGGTGGAACTTCATAGCAAAGTACAAAGTTCGTTTTGGATGGATCAATTAAGTTGAAATAGACAGTTTGTGCATGAAAACTCATTCCTGGTGGAACTTCATAGCAAAGTACAAAGTTCGTTTTGGATGGACAAAGTTAGTTGAAATAGACAGTTTTTGCATGAAAACTCATTCCTGGTGGAACTTCATAGCAAAGTACAAAGTTCGTTTTGGATGGACAAAGTTAGTTGAAATAGACAGTTTTTGCATGAAAACTCATTCCTGGTGGAACTTCATAGCAAAGTACAAAGTTCGTTTTGGATGGACAAAGTTAGTTGAAATAGACAGTTTTTGCATGAAAACTCATTCCTGGTGGAACTTCATAGCAAAGTACAAAGTTCGTTTTGGATGGACAAAGTTAGTTGAAATAGACAGTTTTTGCATGAAAACTCATTCCTGGTGGAACTTCATAGCAAAGTACAAAGTTCGTTTTGGATGGACAAAGTTAGTTGAAATAGACAGTTTTTGCATGAAAACTCATTCCTGGTGGAACTTCATAGCAAAGTAAAAAGTTCGTTTTGGATGGATCAATTTAGTTGAAATAGACAGTTTTTGCATGAAAACTCATTCCTGGTGGAACTTCATAGCAAAGTACAAAGTTCGTTTTGGAAGGACAAAGTTAGTTGAAATAGACAGTTTTTGCATGAAAACTCATTCCTGGTGGAACTTCATAGCAAAGTACAAAGTTCGTTTTGGATGGACAAAGTTAGTTGAAATAGACAGTTTTTGCATGAAAACTCATTCCTGGTGGAACTTCATAGCAAAGTACAAAGTTCGTTTTGGATGGACAAAGTTAGTTGAAATAGACAGTTTTTGCATGTAAACTCATTCCTGGTGGAACTTCATAGCAAAGTAAAAAGTTCGTTTTGGATGGATCAATTTAGTTGAAATAGACAGTTTTTGCATGAAAACTCATTCCTGGTGGAACTTCATAGCAAAGTACAAAGTTCGTTTTGGAAGGACAAAGTTAGTTGAAATAGACAGTTTTTGCATGAAAACTCATTCCTGGTGGAACTTCATAGCAAAGTACAAAGTTCGTTTTGGATGGACAAAGTTAGTTGAAATAGACAGTTTTTGCATGAAAACTCATTCCTGGTGGAACTTCATAGCAAAGTACAAAGTTCGTTTTGGAAGGACAAAGTTAGTTGAAATAGACAGTTTTTGCATGAAAACTCATTCCTGGTGGAACTTCATAGCAAAGTACAAAGTTCGTTTTGGATGGACAAAGTTAGTTGAAATAGACAGTTCTTGCATGAAAACTCATTCCTGGTAGAACTTCATAGCAAAGTACAAAGTTCGTTTTGGATGGATCAATTTAGTTGAAATAGACAGTTTTTGCATGAAAACTCATTCCTGGTAGAACTTCATAGCAAAGTACAAAGTTCGTTTTGGATGGATCAATTTAGTTGAAATAGACAGTTTTTGCATGTAAACTCATTCCTGGTGGAACTTCATAGCAAAGAACAAAGTTCGTATCGGATGCACCAATTTAGTTGAAATAGACAGTTTTTGCATAAAAACTCATTCCTGGTGGAACTTCATAGCAAAGTAAAAAGTTCGTTTTGGATGGATCAATTTAGTTGAAATAGACAGTTTTTGCATGAAAACTCATTCCTGGTGGAACTTCATAGCAAAGTACAAAGTTCGTTTTGGATGGACAAAGTTAGTTGAAATAGACAGTTTTTGCATGAAAACTCATTCCTGGTGGAACTTCAAAGCAAAGTACAAAGTTCGTATCGGATGGACGAATTAAGTTGAAATAGACAGTTCTTGCATGAAAACTCATTCCTGGTAGAACTTCATAGCAAAGAACAAAGTTCGTTTTGGATGGATCAATTTAGTTGAAATAGACAGTTTTTGCATGAAAACTCATTCCTGGTGGAACTTCATAGCAAAGTACAAAGTTCGTTTTGGATGGACAAAGTTAGTTGAAATAGACAGTTTTTGCATGAAAACTCATTCCTGGTGGAACTTCATAGCAAAGTACAAAGTTCGTTTTGGATGGATCAATTTAGTTGAAATAGACAGTTTTTGCATGAAAACTCATTCCTGGTGGAACTTCATAGCAAAGTACAAAGTTCGTTTTGGATGGACAAAGTTAGTTGAAATAGACAGTTTTTGCATGAAAACTCATTCCTGGTGGAACTTCATAGCAAAGTACAAAGTTCGTTTTGGAAGGACAAAGTTAGTTGAAATAGACAGTTTTTGCATGAAAACTCATTCCTGGTGGAACTTCATAGCAAAGTACAAAGTTCGTTTTGGATGGACAAAGTTAGTTGAAATAGACAGTTCTTGCATGAAAACTCATTCCTGGTAGAACTTCATAGCAAAGTACAAAGTTCGTTTTGGATGGATCAATTTAGTTGAAATAGACAGTTTTTGCATGAAAACTCATTCCTGGTGGAACTTCATAGCAAAGTACAAAGTTCGTTTTGGATGGATCAATTTAGTTGAAATAGACAGTTTTTGCATGAAAACTCATTCCTGGTGGAACTTCATAGCAAAGTACAAAGTTCGTTTTGGATGGACAAAGTTAGTTGAAATAGACAGTTCTTGCATGAAAACTCATTCCTGGTAGAACTTCATAGCAAAGTACAAAGTTCGTATCGGATGGACGAATTAAGTTGAAATAGACAGTTTTTGCATAAAAACTCATTCCTGGTGGAACTTCATAGCAAAGAACAAAGTTCGTTTTGGATGGATCAATTTAGTTGAAATAGACAGTTCTTGCATGAAAACTCATTCCTGGTGGAACTTCATAGCAAAGTACAAAGTTCGTTTTGGATGGATCAATTTAGTTAAAATAGACAGTTTTTGCATGAAAACTCATTCCTGGTGGAACTTCATAGCAAAGTACAAAGTTCGTTTTGGATGGACAAAGTTAGTTGAAATAGACAGTTTTTGCATGAAAACTCATTCCTGGTGGAACTTCATAGCAAAGTACAAAGTTCGTTTTGGATGGACAAAGTTAGTTGAAATAGACAGTTCTTGCATGAAAACTCATTCCTGGTAGAACTTCATAGCAAAGTACAAAGTTCGTTTTGGATGGATCAATTTAGTTGAAATAGACAGTTTTTGCATGTAAACTCATTCCTGGTGGAACTTCATAGCAAAGAACAAAGTTCGTATCGGATGCACCAATTTAGTTGAAATAGACAGTTCTTGCATGAAAACTCATTCCTGGTGGAACTTCATAGCAAAGTACAAAGTTCGTTTTGGATGGATCAATTTAGTTGAAATAGACAGTTCTTGCATGAAAACTCATTCCTGGTGGAACTTCATAGCAAAGTACAAAGTTCGTATCGGATGCACCAATTTAGTTGAAATAGACAGTTCTTGCATGAAAACTCATTCCTGGTGGAACTTCATAGCAAAGTACAAAGTTCGTTTTGGATGGATCAATTTAGTTGAAATAGACAGTTTTTGCATGAAAACTCATTCCTGGTGGAACTTCATAGCAAAGTACAAAGTTCGTTTTGGATGGACAAAGTTAGTTGAAATAGACAGTTTTTGCATGAAAACTCATTCCTGGTGGAACTTCATAGCAAAGTACAAAGTTCGTATCGGATGGACAAAGTTAGTTGAAATAGACAGTTTTTGCATGAAAACTCATTCCTGGTGGAACTTCATAGCAAAGTACAAAGTTCGTTTTGGAAGGACAAAATTAGTTGAAATAGACAGTTTTTGCATGAAAACTCATTCCTGGTGGAACTTCATAGCAAAGTACAAAGTTCGTTTTGGATGGATCAATTTAGTTGAAATAGACAGTTTTTGCATGAAAACTCATTCCTGGTGGAACTTCATAGCAAAGTACAAAGTTCGTTTTGGATGGACAAAGTTAGTTGAAATAGACAGTTTTTGCATGAAAACTCATTCCTGGTGGAACTTCATAGCAAAGTACAAAGTTCGTTTTGGATGGACAAAGTTAGTTGAAATAGACAGTTTTTGCATGAAAACTCATTCCTGGTGGAACTTCATAGCAAAGTACAAAGTTCGTTTTGGATGGACAAAGTTAGTTGAAATAGACAGTTCTTGCATGAAAACTCATTCCTGGTGGAACTTCATAGCAAAGTACAAAGTTCGTATCGGATGGACGAATTAAGTTGAAATAGACAGTTTTTGCATAAAAACTCATTCCTGGTGGAACTTCATAGCAAAGTACAAAGTTCGTTTTGGATGGATCAATTTAGTTGAAATAGACAGTTCTTGCATGAAAACTCATTCCTGGTGGAACTTCATAGCAAAGTACAAAGTTCGTATCGGATGCACCAATTTAGTTGAAATAGACAGTTCTTGCATGAAAACTCATTCCTGGTGGAACTTCATAGCAAAGTACAAAGTTCGTTTTGGATGGATCAATTTAGTTAAAATAGACAGTTTTTGCATGAAAACTCATTCCTGGTGGAACTTCATAGCAAAGTACAAAGTTCGTTTTGGATGGACAAAGTTAGTTGAAATAGACAGTTTTTGCATGAAAACTCATTCCTGGTGGAACTTCATAGCAAAGTACAAAGTTCGTTTTGGATGGACAAAGTTAGTTGAAATAGACAGTTTTTGCATGAAAACTCATTCCTGGTGGAACTTCATAGCAAAGAACAAAGTTCGTTTTGGATGGATCAATTTAGTTGAAATAGACAGTTTTTGCATGAAAACTCATTCCTGGTGGAACTTCATAGCAAAGTACAAAGTTCGTTTTGGATGGATCAATTTAGTTGAAATAGACAGTTTTTGCATGAAAACTCATTCCTGGTGGAACTTCATAGCAAAGTACAAAGTTCGTTTTGGATGGACAAAGTTAGTTGAAATAGACAGTTTTTGCATGAAAACTCATTCCTGGTGGAACTTCATAGCAAAGAACAAAGTTCGTTTTGGATGGATCAATTTAGTTGAAATAGACAGTTTTTGCATGAAAACTCATTCCTGGTGGAACTTCATAGCAAAGTACAAAGTTCGTTTTAAATGGATCAATTTAGTTGAAATAGACAGTTCTTGCATGAAAACTCATTCCTGGTAGAACTTCATAGCAAAGTACAAAGTTCGTATCGGATGGACGAATTAAGTTGAAATAGACAGTTTTTGCATGAAAACTCATTCCTGGTGGAACTTCATAGCAAAGAACAAAGTTCGTTTTGGATGGATCAATTTAGTTGAAATAGACAGTTTTGGCATGAAAACTCATTCCTGGTGGAACTTCATAGCAAAGTACAAAGTTCGTTTTGGATGGATCAATTTAGTTAAAATAGACAGTTTTTGCATGAAAACTCATTCCTGGTGGAACTTCATAGCAAAGTACAAAGTTCGTTTTGGATGGACAAAGTTAGTTGAAATAGACAGTTTTTGCATGAAAACTCATTCCTGGTGGAACTTCATAGCAAAGTACAAAGTTCGTTTTGGATGGACAAAGTTAGTTGAAATAGACAGTTTTTGCATAAAAACTCATTCCTGGTGGAACTTCATAGCAAAGTACAAAGTTCGTTTTGGATGGACAAAGTTAGTTGAAATAGACAGTTCTTGCATGAAAACTCATTCCTGGTAGAACTTCATAGCAAAGTACAAAGTTCGTTTTGGATGGATCAATTTAGTTGAAATAGACAGTTTTTGCATGAAAACTCATTCCTGGTAGAACTTCATAGCAAAGTACAAAGTTCGTTTTGGATGGACAAAGTTAGTTGAAATAGACAGTTTTTGCATGAAAACTCATTCCTGGTGGAACTTCATAGCAAAGTACAAAGTTCGTTTTGGATGGACAAAGTTAGTTGAAATAGACAGTTTTTGCATGAAAACTCATTCCTGGTGGAACTTCATAGCAAAGTACAAAGTTCGTATCGGATGGACGAATTAAGTTGAAATAGACAGTTCTTGCATGAAAACTCATTCCTGGTAGAACTTCATAGCAAAGAACAAAGTTCGTTTTGGATGGATCAATTTAGTTGAAATAGACAGTTTTTGCATGAAAACTCATTCCTGGTGGAACTTCATAGCAAAGTACAAAGTTCGTTTTGGATGGACAAAGTTAGTTGAAATAGACAGTTTTTGCATGAAAACTCATTCCTGGTGGAACTTCATAGCAAAGTACAAAGTTCGTTTTGGATGGATCAATTTAGTTGAAATAGACAGTTTTTGCATGAAAACTCATTCCTGGTGGAACTTCATAGCAAAGTACAAAGTTCGTTTTGGATGGACAAAGTTAGTTGAAATAGACAGTTTTTGCATGAAAACTCATTCCTGGTGGAACTTCATAGCAAAGTACAAAGTTCGTTTTGGAAGGACAAAGTTAGTTGAAATAGACAGTTTTTGCATGAAAACTCATTCCTGGTGGAACTTCATAGCAAAGTACAAAGTTCGTTTTGGATGGACAAAGTTAGTTGAAATAGACAGTTCTTGCATGAAAACTCATTCCTGGTAGAACTTCATAGCAAAGTACAAAGTTCGTTTTGGATGGATCAATTTAGTTGAAATAGACAGTTTTTGCATGAAAACTCATTCCTGGTAGAACTTCATAGCAAAGTACAAAGTTCGTTTTGGATGGATCAATTTAGTTGAAATAGACAGTTTTTGCATGTAAACTCATTCCTGGTGGAACTTCATAGCAAAGAACAAAGTTCGTATCGGATGCACCAATTTAGTTGAAATAGACAGTTCTTGCATGAAAACTCATTCCTGGTGGAACTTCATAGCAAAGTACAAAGTTCGTTTTGGATGGATCAATTTAGTTGAAATAGACAGTTCTTGCATGAAAACTCATTCCTGGTGGAACTTCATAGCAAAGTACAAAGTTCGTTTTGGATGGACAAAGTTAGTTGAAATAGACAGTTTTTGCATGAAAACTCATTCCTGGTGGAACTTCATAGCAAAGTACAAAGTTCGTTTTGGATGGACAAAGTTAGTTGAAATAGACAGTTCTTGCATGAAAACTCATTCCTGGTGGAACTTCATAGCAAAGTACAAAGTTCGTTTTGGATGGATCAATTTAGTTGAAATAGACAGTTTTTGCATGTAAACTCATTCCTGGTGGAACTTCATAGCAAAGAACAAAGTTCGTATCGGATGCACCAATTTAGTTGAAATAGACAGTTCTTGCATGAAAACTCATTCCTGGTGGAACTTCATAGCAAAGTACAAAGTTCGTATCGGATGCACCAATTTAGTTGAAATAGACAGTTCTTGCATGAAAACTCATTCCTGGTGGAACTTCATAGCAAAGTACAAAGTTCGTTTTGAATGGATCAATTTAGTTAAAATAGACAGTTTTTGCATGAAAACTCATTCCTGGTGGAACTTCATAGCAAAGTACAAAGTTCGTTTTGGATGGACAAAGTTAGTTGAAATAGACAGTTTTTGCATGAAAACTCATTCCTGGTGGAACTTCATAGCAAAGTACAAAGTTCGTTTTGGATGGACAAAGTTAGTTGAAATAGACAGTTTTTGCATGAAAACTCATTCCTGGTGGAACTTCATAGCAAAGTAAAAAGTTCGTTTTGGATGGATCAATTTAGTTGAAATAGACAGTTTTTGCATGAAAACTCATTCCTGGTGGAACTTCATAGCAAAGTACAAAGTTCGTTTTGGAAGGACAAAGTTAGTTGAAATAGACAGTTTTTGCATGAAAACTCATTCCTGGTGGAACTTCATAGCAAAGTACAAAGTTCGTTTTGGATGGACAAAGTTAGTTGAAATAGACAGTTTTTGCATGAAAACTCATTCCTGGTGGAACTTCATAGCAAAGTACAAAGTTCGTTTTGGATGGACAAAGTTAGTTGAAATAGACAGTTTTTGCATGAAAACTCATTCCTGGTGGAACTTCATAGCAAAGTACAAAGTTCGTTTTGGATGGACAAAGTTAGTTGAAATAGACAGTTTTTGCATGAAAACTCATTCCTGGTGGAACTTCATAGCAAAGTACAAAGTTCGTTTTGGATGGACAAAGTTAGTTGAAATAGACAGTTCTTGCATGAAAACTCATTCCTGGTAGAACTTCATAGCAAAGTACAAAGTTCGTATCGGATGGACGAATTAAGTTGAAATAGACAGTTTTTGCATAAAAACTCATTCCTGGTGGAACTTCATAGCAAAGTACAAAGTTCGTTTTGGATGGACAAAGTTAGTTGAAATAGACAGTTTTTGCATGAAAACTCATTCCTGGTGGAACTTCATAGCAAAGTACAAAGTTCGTTTTGGAAGGACAAAATTAGTTGAAATAGACAGTTTTTGCATGAAAACTCATTCCTGGTGGAACTTCATAGCAAAGTACAAAGTTCGTTTTGGATGGATCAATTTAGTTGAAATAGACAGTTTTTGCTTGAAAACTCATTCCTGGTGGAACTTCATAGCAAAGTACAAAGTTCGTTTTGGATGGACAAAGTTAGTTGAAATAGACAGTTTTTGCATGAAAACTCATTCCTGGTGGAACTTCATAGCAAAGTACAAAGTTCGTTTTGGATGGACAAAGTTAGTTGAAATAGACAGTTTTTGCATGAAAACTCATTCCTGGTGGAACTTCATAGCAAAGTACAAAGTTCGTTTTGGATGGACAAAGTTAGTTGAAATAGACAGTTCTTGCATGAAAACTCATTCCTGGTAGAACTTCATAGCAAAGTACAAAGTTCGTATCGGATGGACGAATTAAGTTGAAATAGACAGTTTTTGCATAAAAACTCATTCCTGGTGGAACTTCATAGCAAAGTACAAAGTTCGTTTTGGATGGACAAAGTTAGTTGAAATAGACAGTTCTTGCATGAAAACTCATTCCTGGTAGAACTTCATAGCAAAGTACAAAGTTCGTTTTGGATGGATCAATTTAGTTGAAATAGACAGTTTTTGCATGTAAACTCATTCCTGGTGGAAATTCATAGCAAAGAACAAAGTTCGTATCGGATGCACCAATTTAGTTGAAATAGACA
>NW_026453763.1:0-77025 GCF_943734755.1 Anopheles moucheti
ACCAGGAATGAGTTTTCATGCAAAAACTGTCTATTTCAACTAACTTTGTCCATCCAAAACGAACTTTGTACTTTGCTATGAAGTTCCACCAGGAATGAGTTTTCATACAAAAACTGTCTATTTCAACTTAATTCGTCCATCCAAAACAAACTTTGTACTTTGCTATGAAGTTCCACCTGGAATGAGTTTTCATGCAAAAACTGTCTATTTCAACTAACTTTGTCCATCTAAAACGAACTTTGTACTTTGCTATGAAGTTCCACCAGGAATGAGTTTTTATGCAAAAACTGTCTATTTCAACTAACTTTGTCCATCCAAAACGAACTTTGTACTTTGCTATGAAGTTCCACCAGGAATGAGTTTTCATGCAAAAACTGTTTATTTCAACTAACTTTGTCCATCCAAAACAAACTTTGTACTTTGCTATGAAGTTCCACCAGGAATGAGTTTTCATGCAAAAACTGTCTATTTCAACTTAATTCGTCCATCTGATTCGAACTTTGTACTTTGCTATGAAGTTCCACCAGGAATGAGTTTTCATACAAAAACTGTCTATTTCAACTTAATTCGTCCATCCAAAACGAACTTTGTACTTTGCTATGAAGTTCCACCAGGAATGAGTTTTCATGCAAAAACTGTCTATTTCAACTAACTTTGTCCATCCAAAACGAACTTTGTACTTTGCTATGAAGTTCCACCAGGAATGAGTTTTCATGCAAAAACTGTCTATTTCAACTAAATTGATCCATCCAAAACGAACTTTTTACTTTGCTATGAAGTTCCACCAGGAATGAGTTTTCATGCAAAAACTGTCTATTTCAACTAACTTTGTCCATCCAAAACGAACTTTGTACTTTGCTATGAAGTTCCACCAGGAATGAGTTTTCATACAAAAACTGTCTATTTCAACTTAATTCGTCCATCCAAAACAAACTTTGTACTTTGCTATGAAGTTCCACCAGGAATGAGTTTTCATGCAAAAACTGTCTATTTCAACTAACTTTGTCCATCCAAAACGAACTTTGTACTTTGCTATGAAGTTCCACCAGGAATGAGTTTTCATGCAAAAACTGTCTATTTCAACTAACTTTGTCCATCCAAAACGAACTTTGTACTTTGCTATGAAGTTCCACCAGGAATGAGTTTTCATGCAAAAACTGTCTATTTCAACTAACTTTGTCCATCCAAAACGAACTTTGTACTTTGCTATGAAGTTCCACCAGGAATGAGTTTTCATGCAAAAACTGTCTATTTCAACTAACTTTGTCCATCCAAAACGAACTTTGTACTTTGCTATGAAGTTCCACCAGGAATGAGTTTTTATGCAAAAACTGTCTATTTCAACTAACTTTGTCCATCCAAAACGAACTTTGTACTTTGCTATGAAGTTCCACCAGGAATGAGTTTTCATGCAAAAACTGTCTATTTCAACTAACTTTGTCCATCCAAAACGAACTTTGTACTTTGCTATGAAGTTCCACCAGGAATGAGTTTTCATGCAAAAACTGTCTATTTCAACTAAATTGATCCATCCAAAACGAACTTTGTACTTTGCTATGAAGTTCCACCAGGAATGAGTTTTCATGCAAAAACTGTCTATTTCAACTAACTTTGTCCATCTAAAACGAACTTTGTACTTTGCTATGAAGTTCTACCAGGAATGAGTTTTCATGCAAAAACTGTCTATTTCAACTTAATTCGTCCATCTGATTCGAACTTTGTACTTTGCTATGAAGTTCCACCAGGAATGAGTTTTCATACAAAAACTGTCTATTTCAACTAAATTGATCCATCCAAAACGAACTTTGTACTTTGCTATGAAGTTCCACCAGGAATGAGTTTTCATGCAAAAACTGTCTATTTCAACTAAATTGATCCATCCAAAACGAACTTTGTACTTTGCTATGAAGTTCCACCAGGAATGAGTTTTCATACAAAAACTGTCTATTTCAACTAACTTTGTCCATCCAAAACGAACTTTGTACTTTGCTATGAAGTTCCACCAGGAATGAGTTTTCATGCAAAAACTGTCTATTTCAACTTAATTCGTCCATCTGATTCGAACTTTGTACTTTGCTATGAAGTTCCACCAGGAATGAGTTTTCATGCAAAAACTGTCTATTTCAACTAACTTTGTCCATCCAAAACGAACTTTGTACTTTGCTATGAAGTTCCACCAGGAATGAGTTTTCATACAAAAACTGTCTATTTCAACTAACTTTGTCCATCCAAAACGAACTTTGTACTTTGCTATGAAGTTCCACCAGGAATGAGTTTTCATGCAAAAACTGTCTATTTCAACTTAATTCGTCCATCTGATTCGAACTTTGTACTTTGCTATGAAGTTCCACCAGGAATGAGTTTTTATGCAAAAACTGTCTATTTCAACTAACTTTGTCCATCCAAAACGAACTTTGTACTTTGCTATGAAGTTACACCAGGAATGAGTTTTCATGCAAAAACTGTCTATTTCAACTAACTTTGTCCATCCAAAACGAACTTTGTACTTTGCTATGAAGTTCTACCAGGAATGAGTTTTCATGCAAGAACTGTCTATTTCAACTAAATTGATCCATCCAAAACGAACTTTGTTCTTTGCTATGAAGTTCCACCAGGAATGAGTTTTCATGCAAAAACTGTCTATTTCAACTAAATTGATCCATCCAAAACGAACTTTGTACTTTGCTATGAAGTTCCACCAGGAATGAGTTTTCATGCAAAAACTGTCTATTTCAACTAAATTGATCCATCCAAAACGAACTTTGTACTTTGCTATGAAGTTCCACCAGGAATGAGTTTTCATGCAAAAACTGTCTATTTCAACTAACTTTGTCCATCCAAAACGAACTTTGTACTTTGCTATGAAGTTCCACCAGGAATGAGTTTACATGCAAAAACTGTCTATTTCAACTTAATTCGTCCATCCGATACGTACTTTGTACTTTGCTATGAAGTTCTACCAGGAATGAGTTTTCATGCAAGAACTGTCTATTTCAACTAAATTGATCCATCCAAAACGAACTTTGTTCTTTGCTATGAAGTTCCACCAGGAATGAGTTTTCATGCAAAAACTGTCTATTTCAACTAAATTGATCCATCCAAAACGAACTTTGTACTTTGCTATGAAGTTCCACCAGGAATGAGTTTTCATGCAAAAACTGTCTATTTCAACTAACTTTGTCCATCCAAAACGAACTTTGTACTTTGCTATGAAGTTCCACCAGGAATGAGTTTTCATGCAAAAACTGTCTATTTCAACTAACTTTGTCCATCCAAAACGAACTTTGTTCTTTGCTATGAAGTTCCACCAGGAATGAGTTTTCATGCAAAAACTGTCTATTTCAACTAAATTGATCCATCCAAAACGAACTTTGTACTTTGCTATGAAGTTCCACCAGGAATGAGTTTACATGCAAAAACTGTCTATTTCAACTTAATTGATCCATCCAAAACGAACTTTGTACTTTGCTATGAAGTTCCACCAGGAATGAGTTTTCATGCAAAAACTGTCTATTTCAACTAAATTGATCCATCCAAAACGAACTTTGTTCTTTGCTATGAAGTTCCACCAGGAATGAGTTTTCATGCAAAAACTGTCTATTTCAACTAAATTGATCCATCCAAAACGAACTTTGTACTTTGCTATGAAGTTCCACCAGGAATGAGTTTTCATGCAAAAACTGTCTATTTCAACTAACTTTGTCCATCCAAAACGAACTTTGTACTTTGCTATGAAGTTCCACCAGGAATGAGTTTACATGCAAAAACTGTCTATTTCAACTTAATTCGTCCATCCGATACGTACTTTGTACTTTGCTATGAAGTTCTACCAGGAATGAGTTTTCATGCAAAAACTGTCTATTTCAACTAAATTGATCCATCCAAAACGAACTTTGTTCTTTGCTATGAAGTTCCACCAGGAATGAGTTTTCATGCAAAAACTGTCTATTTCAACTAAATTGATCCATCCAAAACGAACTTTGTACTTTGCTATGAAGTTCTACCAGGAATGAGTTTACATGCAAAAACAGTCTATTTCAACTTAATTCGTCCATCCGATACGTACTTTGTACTTTGCTATGAAGTTCTACCAGGAATGAGTTTTCATGCAAGAACTGTCTATTTCAACTAAATTGTTCCATCCAAAACGAACTTTGTACTTTGCTATGAAGTTCCACCAGGAATGAGTTTTCATGCAAAAACTGTCTATTTCAACTAACTTTGTCCTTCCAAAACGAACTTTGTACTTTGCTATGAAGTTCCACCAGGAATGAGTTTTCATGCAAAAACTGTCTATTTCAACTAAATTGATCCATCCAAAACGAACTTTGTACTTTGCTATGAAGTTCCACCAGGAATGAGTTTTCATGCAAAAACTGTCTATTTCAACTAAATTGATCCATCCAAAACGAACTTTGTATTTTGCTATGAAGTTCTACCAGGAATGAGTTTTCATGCAAAAACTGTCTATTTCAACTTAATTCGTCCATCCGATACGAACTTTGTACTTTGCTATGAAGTTCCACCAGGAATGAGTTTTCATGCAAGAACTGTCTATTTCAACTAACTTTGTCCATCCAAAACGAACTTTGTACTTTGCTATGAAGTTCCACCAGGAATGAGTTTTCATGCAAAAACTGTCTATTTCAACTAAATTGATCCATCCAAAACGAACTTTGTTCTTTGCTATGAAGTTCCACCAGGAATGAGTTTTCATGCAAAAACTGTCTATTTCAACTAAATTGATCCATCCAAAACGAACTTTGTTCTTTGCTATGAAGTTCCACCAGGAATGAGTTTTCATGCAAAAACTGTCTATTTCAACTAAATTGATCCATCCAAAACGAACTTTGTACTTTGCTATGAAGTTCTACCAGGAATGAGTTTACATGCAAAAACTGTCTATTTCAACTTAATTCGTCCATCCGATACGTACTTTGTACTTTGCTATGAAGTTCTACCAGGAATGAGTTTTCATGCAAGAACTGTCTATTTCAACTAAATTGATCCATCCAAAACGAACTTTGTACTTTGCTATGAAGTTCCACCAGGAATGAGTTTTCATGCAAAAACTGTCTATTTCAACTAACTTTGTCCATCCAAAACGAACTTTGTACTTTGCTATGAAGTTCCACCAGGAATGAGTTTACATGCAAAAACTGTCTATTTCAACTTAATTCGTCCATCCGATACGTACTTTGTACTTTGCTATGAAGTTCCACCAGGAATGAGTTTTCATGCAAAAATTATCTATTTCAACTAACTTTGTCCATCCAAAACGAACTTTGTTCTTTGCTATGAAGTTCCACCAGGACTGAGTTTTCATGCAAAAACTGTCTATTTCAACTAAATTGATCCATCCAAAACGAACTTTGTACTTTGCTATGAAGTTCTACCAGGAATGAGTTTTCATGCAAAAACTGTCTATTTCAACTTAATTCGTCCATCCGATACGAACTTTGTACTTTGCTATGAAGTTCCACCAGGAATGAGTTTTCATGCAAAAACTGTCTATTTTAACTAACTTTGTCCATCCAAAACGAACTTTGTACTTTGCTATGAAGTTCCACCAGGAATGAGTTTTCATGCAAGAACTGTCTATTTCAACTAAATTGATCCATCCAAAACGAATTTTGTTCTTTGCTATGAAGTTCTACCAGGAATGAGTTTTCATGCAAAAACTGTCTATTTCAACTTAATTCGTCCATCCGATACGAACTTTGTACTTTGCTATGAAGTTCCACCAGGAATGAGTTTTCATGCAAAAACTGTCTATTTCAACTAAATTGATCCATCCAAAACGAACTTTGTACTTTGCTATGAAGTTCCACCAGGAATGAGTTTTCATGCAAAAACTGTCTATTTCAACTAACTTTGTCCATCCAAAACGAACTTTGTACTTTGCTATGAAGTTCCACCAGGAATGAGTTTTCATGCAAAAACTGTCTATTTCAACTAATTTTGTCCATCCAAAACGAACTTTGTACTTTGCTATGAAGTTCCACCAGGAATGAGTTTTCATGCAAAAACTGTCTATTTCAACTAAATTGATCCATCCAAAACGAACTTTGTTCTTTGCTATGAAGTTCCACCAGGAATGAGTTTTCATGCAAAAACTGTCTATTTCAACTAAATTGATCCATCCAAAACGAACTTTGTACTTTGCTATGAAGTTCCACCAGGAATGAGTTTTCATGCAAAAACTGTCTATTTCAACTAACTTTGTCCATCCAAAACGAACTTTGTACTTTGCTATGAAGTTCCACCAGGAATGAGTTTACATGCAAGAACTGTCTATTTCAACTAACTTTGTCCATCCAAAACGAACTTTGTACTTTGCTATGAAGTTCCACCAGGAATGAGTTTTCATGCAAAAACTGTCTATTTCAACTAAATTGATCCATCCAAAACGAACTTTGTACTTTGCTATGAAGTTCCACCAGGAATGAGTTTTCATGCAAAAACTGTCTATTTCAACTAAATTGATCCATCCAAAACGAACTTTGTACTTTGCTATGAAGTTCCACCAGGAATGAGTTTTCATGCAAAAACTGTCTATTTCAACTAACTTTGTCCATCCAAAACGAACTTTGTACTTTGCTATGAAGTTCCACCAGGAATGAGTTTTCATGCAAAAACTGTCTATTTCAACTAATTTTGTCCATCCAAAACGAACTTTGTTCTTTGCTATGAAGTTCTACCAGGAATGAGTTTTCATGCAAAAACTGTCTATTTCAACTTAATTCGTCCATCCGATACGAACTTTGTACTTTGCTATGAAGTTCCACCAGGAATGAGTTTTCATGCAAAAACTGTCTATTTCAACTAAATTGATCCATCCAAAACGAACTTTGTTCTTTGCTATGAAGTTCTACCAGGAATGAGTTTTCATGCAAAAACTGTCTATTTCAACTTAATTCGTCCATCCGATACGAACTTTGTACTTTGCTATGAAGTTCCACCACGAATGAGTTTTCATGCAAGAACTGTCTATTTCAACTAACTTTGTCCATCCAAAACGAACTTTGTACTTTGCTATGAAGTTCCACCAGGAATGAGTTTTTATGCAAAAACTGTCTATTTCAACTAACTTTGTCCATCCAAAACGAACTTTGTACTTTGCTATGAAGTTCCACCAGGAATGAGTTTTCATGCAAAAACTGTCTATTTCAACTAACTTTGTCCATCCAAAACGAACTTTGTACTTTGCTATGAAGTTCTACCAGGAATGAGTTTTCATGCAAGAACTGTCTATTTCAACTAAATTGATCCATCCAAAACGAACTTTGTTCTTTGCTATGAAGTTCCACCAGGAATGAGTTTTCATGCAAAAACTGTCTATTTCAACTAAATTGATCCATCCAAAACGAACTTTGTACTTTGCTATGAAGTTCCACCAGGAATGAGTTTTCATGCAAAAACTGTCTATTTCAACTAAATTAATCCATCCAAAACGAACTTTGTACTTTGCTATGAAGTTCCACCAGGAATGAGTTTTCATGCAAAAACTGTCTATTTCAACTAAATTGATCCATCCAAAACGAACTTTGTACTTTGCTATGAAGTTCCACCAGGAATGAGTTTACATGCAAAAACTGTCTATTTCAACTTAATTCGTCCATCCGATACGTACTTTGTACTTTGCTATGAAGTTCTACCAGGAATGAGTTTTCATGCAAGAACTGTCTATTTCAACTAAATTGATCCATCCAAAACGAACATTGTTCTTTGCTATGAAGTTCCACCAGGAATGAGTTTTCATGCAAAAACTGTCTATTTCAACTAAATTGATCCATCCAAAACGAACTTTGTACTTTGCTATGAAGTTCCACCAGGAATGAGTTTTCATGCAAAAACTGTCTATTTCAACTAAATTGATCCATCCAAAACGAACTTTGTACTTTGCTATGAAGTTCCACCAGGAATGAGTTTTCATGCAAAAACTGTCTATTTCAACTAACTTTGTCCATCCAAAACGAACTTTGTACTTTGCTATGAAGTTCCACCAGGAATGAGTTTACATGCAAAAACTGTCTATTTCAACTTAATTCGTCCATCCGATACGTACTTTGTACTTTGCTATGAAGTTCTACCAGGAATGAGTTTTCATGCAAAAACTGTCTATTTCAACTAAATTGATCCATCCAAAACGAACTTTGTTCTTTGCTATGAAGTTCCACCAGGAATGAGTTTTCATGCAAAAACTGTCTATTTCAACTAAATTGATCCATCCAAAACGAACTTTGTACTTTGCTATGAAGTTCCACCAGGAATGAGTTTTCATGCAAAAACTGTCTATTTCAACTAAATTGATCCATCCAAAACGAACTTTGTACTTTGCTATGAAGTTCCACCAGGAATGAGTTTACATGCAAAAACTGTCTATTTCAACTTAATTCGTCCATCCGATACGTACTTTGTACTTTGCTATGAAGTTCTACCAGGAATGAGTTTTCATGCAAGAACTGTCTATTTCAACTAACTTTGTCCATCCAAAACGAACTTTGTACTTTGCTATGAAGTTCTACCAGGAATGAGTTTTCATGCAAGAACTGTCTATTTCAACTAAATTGATCCATCCAAAACGAACTTTGTTCTTTGCTATGAAGTTCCACCAGGAATGAGTTTTCATGCAAAAACTGTCTATTTCAACTAAATTGATCCATCCAAAACGAACTTTGTACTTTGCTATGAAGTTCCACCAGGAATGAGTTTTCATGCAAAAACTGTCTATTTCAACTAAATTAATCCATCCAAAACGAACTTTGTACTTTGCTATGAAGTTCCACCAGGAATGAGTTTTCATGCAAAAACTGTCTATTTCAACTAAATTGATCCATCCAAAACGAACTTTGTACTTTGCTATGAAGTTCCACCAGGAATGAGTTTACATGCAAAAACTGTCTATTTCAACTTAATTCGTCCATCCGATACGTACTTTGTACTTTGCTATGAAGTTCTACCAGGAATGAGTTTTCATGCAAGAACTGTCTATTTCAACTAAATTGATCCATCCAAAACGAACATTGTTCTTTGCTATGAAGTTCCACCAGGAATGAGTTTTCATGCAAAAACTGTCTATTTCAACTAAATTGATCCATCCAAAACGAACTTTGTACTTTGCTATGAAGTTCCACCAGGAATGAGTTTTCATGCAAAAACTGTCTATTTCAACTAAATTGATCCATCCAAAACGAACTTTGTACTTTGCTATGAAGTTCCACCAGGAATGAGTTTTCATGCAAAAACTGTCTATTTCAACTAACTTTGTCCATCCAAAACGAACTTTGTACTTTGCTATGAAGTTCCACCAGGAATGAGTTTACATGCAAAAACTGTCTATTTCAACTTAATTCGTCCATCCGATACGTACTTTGTACTTTGCTATGAAGTTCTACCAGGAATGAGTTTTCATGCAAAAACTGTCTATTTCAACTAAATTGATCCATCCAAAACGAACTTTGTTCTTTGCTATGAAGTTCCACCAGGAATGAGTTTTCATGCAAAAACTGTCTATTTCAACTAAATTGATCCATCCAAAACGAACTTTGTACTTTGCTATGAAGTTCCACCAGGAATGAGTTTTCATGCAAAAACTGTCTATTTCAACTAAATTGATCCATCCAAAACGAACTTTGTACTTTGCTATGAAGTTCCACCAGGAATGAGTTTACATGCAAAAACTGTCTATTTCAACTTAATTCGTCCATCCGATACGTACTTTGTACTTTGCTATGAAGTTCTACCAGGAATGAGTTTTCATGCAAGAACTGTCTATTTCAACTAACTTTGTCCATCCAAAACGAACTTTGTACTTTGCTATGAAGTTCCACCAGGAATGAGTTTACATGCAAGAACTGTCTATTTCAACTAACTTTGTCCATCCAAAACGAACTTTGTACTTTGCTATGAAGTTCCACCAGGAATGAGTTTTCATGCAAAAACTGTCTATTTCAACTAAATTGATCCATCCAAAACGAACTTTGTTCTTTGCTATGAAGTTCCACCAGGAATGAGTTTTCATGCAAAAACTGTCTATTTCAACTAAATTGATCCATCCAAAACGAACTTTGTACTTTGCTATGAAGTTCCACCAGGAATGAGTTTTCATGCAAAAACTGTCTATTTCAACTAACTTTGTCCATCCAAAACGAACTTTGTACTTTGCTATGAAGTTCCACCAGGAATGAGTTTTCATGCAAAAACTGTCTATTTCAACTAATTTTGTCCATCCAAAACGAACTTTGTTCTTTGCTATGAAGTTCTACCAGGAATGAGTTTTCATGCAAAAACTGTCTATTTCAACTTAATTCGTCCATCCGATACGAACTTTGTACTTTGCTATGAAGTTCCACCAGGAATGAGTTTTCATGCAAAAACTGTCTATTTCAACTAAATTGATCCATCCAAAACGAACTTTGTTCTTTGCTATGAAGTTCTACCAGGAATGAGTTTTCATGCAAAAACTGTCTATTTCAACTTAATTCGTCCATCCGATACGAACTTTGTACTTTGCTATGAAGTTCCACCAGGAATGAGTTTTCATGCAAGAACTGTCTATTTCAACTAACTTTGTCCATCCAAAACGAACTTTGTACTTTGCTATGAAGTTCCACCAGGAATGAGTTTTTATGCAAAAACTGTCTATTTCAACTAACTTTGTCCATCCAAAACGAACTTTGTACTTTGCTATGAAGTTCCACCAGGAATGAGTTTTCATGCAAAAACTGTCTATTTCAACTAACTTTGTCCATCCAAAACGAACTTTGTACTTTGCTATGAAGTTCCACCAGGAATGAGTTTACATGCAAAAACTGTCTATTTCAACTAAATTGATCCATCCAAAACGAACTTTGTACTTTGCTATGAAGTTCCACCAGGAATGAGTTTTCATGCAAAAACTGTCTATTTCAACTAAATTGATCCATCCAAAACGAACTTTGTTCTTTGCTATGAAGTTCCACCAGGAATGAGTTTTCATGCAAAAACTGTCTATTTCAACTAAATTGATCCATCCAAAACGAACTTTGTACTTTGCTATGAAGTTCCACCAGGAATGAGTTTTCATGCAAAAACTGTCTATTTCAACTAACTTTGTCCATCCAAAACGAACTTTGTACTTTGCTATGAAGTTCCACCAGGAATGAGTTTACATGCAAAAACTGTCTATTTCAACTTAATTCGTCCATCCGATACGTACTTTGTACTTTGCTATGAAGTTCTACCAGGAATGAGTTTTCATGCAAGAACTGTCTATTTCAACTAAATTGATCCATCCAAAACGAACTTTGTTCTTTGCTATGAAGTTCCACCAGGACTGAGTTTTCATGCAAAAACTGTCTATTTCAACTAAATTGATCCATCCAAAACGAACTTTGTACTTTGCTATGAAGTTCTACCAGGAATGAGTTTTCATGCAAAAACTGTCTATTTCAACTTAATTCGTCCATCCGATACGAACTTTGTACTTTGCTATGAAGTTCCACCAGGAATGAGTTTTCATGCAAAAACTGTCTATTTCAACTAACTTTGTCCATCCAAAACGAACTTTGTACTTTGCTATGAAGTTCCACCAGGAATGAGTTTTCATGCAAGAACTGTCTATTTCAACTAAATTGATCCATCCAAAACGAACTTTGTTCTTTGCTATGAAGTTCTACCAGGAATGAGTTTTCATGCAAAAACTGTCTATTTCAACTTAATTCGTCCATCCGATACGAACTTTGTACTTTGCTATGAAGTTCCACCAGGAATGAGTTTTCATGCAAAAACTGTCTATTTCAACTAAATTGATCCATCCAAAACGAACTTTGTACTTTGCTATGAAGTTCCACCAGGAATGAGTTTTCATGCAAAAACTGTCTATTTCAACTTAATTCGTCCATCCAAAACGAACTTTGTACTTTGCTATGAAGTTCCACCAGGAATGAGTTTTCATGCAAAAACTGTCTATTTCAACTAAATTGATCCATCCAAAACGAACTTTGTACTTTGCTATGAAGTTCCACCAGGAATGAGTTTTCATGCAAAAACTGTCTATTTCAACTAAATTGATCCATCCAAAACGAACTTTGTTCTTTGCTATGAAGTTCCACCAGGAATGAGTTTTCATGCAAAAACTGTCTATTTCAACTAAATTGATCCATCCAAAACGAACTTTGTACTTTGCTATGAAGTTCCACCAGGAATGAGTTTTCATGCAAAAACTGTCTATTTCAACTAACTTTGTCCATCCAAAACGAACTTTGTACTTTGCTATGAAGTTCCACCAGGAATGAGTTTACATGCAAGAACTGTCTATTTCAACTAACTTTGTCCATCCAAAACGAACTTTGTACTTTGCTATGAAGTTCCACCAGGAATGAGTTTTCATGCAAAAACTGTCTATTTCAACTAAATTGATCCATCCAAAACGAACTTTGTTCTTTGCTATGAAGTTCTACCAGGAATGAGTTTTCATGCAAAAACTGTCTATTTCAACTTAATTCGTCCATCCGATACGAACTTTGTACTTTGCTATGAAGTTCCACCAGGAATGAGTTTTCATGCAAGAACTGTCTATTTCAACTAACTTTGTCCATCCAAAACGAACTTTGTACTTTGCTATGAAGTTCCACCAGGAATGAGTTTTTATGCAAAAACTGTCTATTTCAACTAACTTTGTCCATCCAAAACGAACTTTGTTCTTTGCTATGAAGTTCTACCAGGAATGAGTTTTCATGCAAAAACTGTCTATTTCAACTTAATTCGTCCATCCGATACGAACTTTGTACTTTGCTATGAAGTTCCACCAGGAATGAGTTTTCATGCAAAAACTGTCTATTTCAACTAAATTGATCCATCCAAAACGAACTTTGTTCTTTGCTATGAAGTTCTACCAGGAATGAGTTTTCATGCAAAAACTGTCTATTTCAACTTAATTCGTCCATCCGATACGAACTTTGTACTTTGCTATGAAGTTCCACCAGGAATGAGTTTTCATGCAAGAACTGTCTATTTCAACTAACTTTGTCCATCCAAAACGAACTTTGTACTTTGCTATGAAGTTCCACCAGGAATGAGTTTTTATGCAAAAACTGTCTATTTCAACTAACTTTGTCCATCCAAAACGAACTTTGTACTTTGCTATGAAGTTCCACCAGGAATGAGTTTTCATGCAAAAACTGTCTATTTCAACTAACTTTGTCCATCCAAAACGAACTTTGTACTTTGCTATGAAGTTCTACCAGGAATGAGTTTTCATGCAAGAACTGTCTATTTCAACTAAATTGATCCATCCAAAACGAACTTTGTTCTTTGCTATGAAGTTCCACCAGGAATGAGTTTTCATGCAAAAACTGTCTATTTCAACTAAATTGATCCATCCAAAACGAACTTTGTACTTTGCTATGAAGTTCCACCAGGAATGAGTTTTCATGCAAAAACTGTCTATTTCAACTAACTTTGTCCATCCAAAACGAACTTTGTACTTTGCTATGAAGTTCCACCAGGAATGAGTTTTCATGCAAAAACTGTCTATTTCAACTAACTTTGTCCATCTAAAACGAACTTTGTACTTTGCTATGAAGTTCCACCAGGAATGAGTTTACATGCAAAAACTGTCTATTTCAACTTAATTCGTCCATCCGATACGTACTTTGTACTTTGCTATGAAGTTCTACCAGGAATGAGTTTTCATGCAAGAACTGTCTATTTCAACTAAATTGATCCATCCAAAACGAACATTGTTCTTTGCTATGAAGTTCCACCAGGAATGAGTTTTCATGCAAAAACTGTCTATTTCAACTAAATTGATCCATCCAAAACGAACTTTGTACTTTGCTATGAAGTTCCACCAGGAATGAGTTTTCATGCAAAAACTGTCTATTTCAACTAAATTGATCCATCCAAAACGAACTTTGTACTTTGCTATGAAGTTCCACCAGGAATGAGTTTTCATGCAAAAACTGTCTATTTCAACTAACTTTGTCCATCCAAAACGAACTTTGTACTTTGCTATGAAGTTCCACCAGGAATGAGTTTACATGCAAAAACTGTCTATTTCAACTTAATTCGTCCATCCGATACGTACTTTGTACTTTGCTATGAAGTTCTACCAGGAATGAGTTTTCATGCAAAAACTGTCTATTTCAACTAAATTGATCCATCCAAAACGAACTTTGTTCTTTGCTATGAAGTTCCACCAGGAATGAGTTTTCATGCAAAAACTGTCTATTTCAACTAAATTGATCCATCCAAAACGAACTTTGTACTTTGCTATGAAGTTCCACCAGGAATGAGTTTTCATGCAAAAACTGTCTATTTCAACTAAATTGATCCATCCAAAACGAACTTTGTACTTTGCTATGAAGTTCCACCAGGAATGAGTTTTCATGCAAAAACTGTCTATTTCAACTAAATTGATCCATCCAAAACGAACTTTGTACTTTGCTATGAAGTTCCACCAGGAATGAGTTTTCATGCAAAAACTGTCTATTTCAACTAAATTGATCCATCCAAAACGAACTTTGTACTTTGCTATGAAGTTCCACCAGGAATGAGTTTACATGCAAAAACTGTCTATTTCAACTTAATTCGTCCATCCGATACGTACTTTGTACTTTGCTATGAAGTTCTACCAGGAATGAGTTTTCATGCAAGAACTGTCTATTTCAACTAAATTGATCCATCCAAAACGAACTTTGTACTTTGCTATGAAGTTCCACCAGGAATGAGTTTACATGCAAAAACTGTCTATTTCAACTAAATTGATCCATCCAAAACGAACTTTGTACTTTGCTATGAAGTTCCACCAGGAATGAGTTTTCATGCAAAAACTGTCTATTTCAACTAAATTGATCCATCCAAAACGAACTTTGTTCTTTGCTATGAAGTTCCACCAGGAATGAGTTTTCATGCAAAAACTGTCTATTTCAACTTAATTGATCCATCCAAAACGAACTTTGTACTTTGCTATGAAGTTCCACCAGGAATGAGTTTTCATGCAAAAACTGTCTATTTCAACTAACTTTGTCCATCCAAAACGAACTTTGTACTTTGCTATGAAGTTCCACCAGGAATGAGTTTACATGCAAAAACTGTCTATTTCAACTTAATTCGTCCATCCGATACGTACTTTGTACTTTGCTATGAAGTTCTACCAGGAATGAGTTTTCATGCAAAAACTGTCTATTTCAACTAAATTGATCCATCCAAAACGAACTTTGTTCTTTGCTATGAAGTTCCACCAGGAATGAGTTTTCATGCAAAAACTGTCTATTTCAACTAAATTGATCCATCCAAAACGAACTTTGTACTTTGCTATGAAGTTCCACCAGGAATGAGTTTTCATGCAAAAACTGTCTATTTCAACTAAATTGATCCATCCAAAACGAACTTTGTACTTTGCTATGAAGTTCCACCAGGAATGAGTTTACATGCAAAAACTGTCTATTTCAACTTAATTCGTCCATCCGATACGTACTTTGTACTTTGCTATGAAGTTCTACCAGGAATGAGTTTTCATGCAAGAACTGTCTATTTCAACTAAATTGTTCCATCCAAAACGAACTTTGTACTTTGCTATGAAGTTCCACCAGGAATGAGTTTTCATGCAAAAACTGTCTATTTCAACTAACTTTGTCCATCCAAAACGAACTTTGTACTTTGCTATGAAGTTCCACCAGGAATGAGTTTTCATGCAAAAACTGTCTATTTCAACTAAATTGATCCATCCAAAACGAACTTTGTACTTTGCTATGAAGTTCCACCAGGAATGAGTTTTCATGCAAAAACTGTCTATTTCAACTAAATTGATCCATCCAAAACGAACTTTGTATTTTGCTATGAAGTTCCACCAGGAATGAGTTTTCATGCAAAAACTGTCTATTTCAACTAAATTGATCCATCCAAAACGAACTTTGTACTTTGCTATGAAGTTCCACCAGGAATGAGTTTTCATGCAAAAACTGTCTATTTCAACTAACTTTGTCCATCCAAAACGAACTTTGTACTTTGCTATGAAGTTCCACCAGGAATGAGTTTTCATGCAAAAACTGTCTATTTCAACTAAATTGATCCATCCAAAACGAACTTTGTACTTTGCTATGAAGTTCCACCAGGAATGAGTTTTCATGCAAAAACTGTCTATTTCAACTAACTTTGTCCATCCAAAACGAACTTTGTACTTTGCTATGAAGTTCCACCAGGAATGAGTTTTCATGCAAAAACTGTCTATTTCAACTAAATTGATCCATCCAAAACGAACTTTGTTCTTTGCTATGAAGTTCTACCAGGAATGAGTTTTCATGCAAAAACTGTCTATTTCAACTAACTTTGTCCATCCAAAACGAACTTTGTACTTTGCTATGAAGTTCCACCAGGAATGAGTTTTCATGCAAAAACTGTCTATTTCAACTAACTTTGTCCATCCAAAACGAACTTTGTACTTTGCTATGAAGTTCCACCAGGAATGAGTTTTCATGCAAAAACTGTCTATTTCAACTAATTTTGTCCATCCAAAACGAACTTTGTTCTTTGCTATGAAGTTCTACCAGGAATGAGTTTTCATGCAAAAACTGTCTATTTCAACTTAATTCGTCCATCCGATACGTACTTTGTACTTTGCTATGAAGTTCTACCAGGAATGAGTTTTCATGCAAGAACTGTCTATTTCAACTAAATTGTTCCATCCAAAACGAACTTTGTACTTTGCTATGAAGTTCCACCAGGAATGAGTTTTCATGCAAAAACTGTCTATTTCAACTAACTTTGTCCATCCAAAACGAACTTTGTACTTTGCTATGAAGTTCCACCAGGAATGAGTTTTCATGCAAAAACTGTCTATTTTAACTAAATTGATCCATCCAAAACGAACTTTGTACTTTGCTATGAAGTTCCACCAGGAATGAGTTTTCATGCAAAAACTGTCTATTTCAACTTAATTCGTCCATCCGATACGTACTTTGTACTTTGCTATGAAGTTCTACCAGGAATGAGTTTTCATGCAAGAACTGTCTATTTCAACTAAATTGTTCCATCCAAAACGAACTTTGTACTTTGCTATGAAGTTCCACCAGGAATGAGTTTTCATGCAAAAACTGTCTATTTCAACTAACTTTGTCCATCCAAAACGAACTTTGTACTTTGCTATGAAGTTCCACCAGGAATGAGTTTTCATGCAAAAACTGTCTATTTCAACTAAATTGTTCCATCCAAAACGAACTTTGTACTTTGCTATGAAGTTCCACCAGGAATGAGTTTTCATGCAAAAACTGTCTATTTCAACTAAATTGATCCATCCAAAACGAACTTTGTACTTTGCTATGAAGTTCCACCAGGAATGAGTTTTCATGCAAAAACTGTCTATTTCAACTAAATTGATCCATCCAAAACGAACTTTGTACTTTGCTATGAAGTTCCACCAGGAATGAGTTTTCATGCCAAAACTGTCTATTTCAACTAAATTGATCCATCCAAAACGAACTTTGTATTTTGCTATGAAGTTCCACCAGGAATGAGTTTTCATGCAAAAACTGTCTATTTCAACTAAATTGATCCATCCAAAACGAACTTTGTACTTTGCTATGAAGTTCCACCAGGAATGAGTTTTCATGCAAAAACTGTCTATTTCAACTAAATTGATCCATCCAAAACGAACTTTGTACTTTGCTATGAAGTTCCACCAGGAATGAGTTTTCATGCAAAAACTGTCTATTTCAACTAACTTTGTCTATCCAAAACGAACTTTGTACTTTGCTATGAAGTTCCACCAGGAATGAGTTTTCATACAAAAACTGTCTATTTCAACTTAATTCGTCCATCCAAAACGAACTTTGTACTTTGCTATGAAGTTCCACCAGGAATGAGTTTTCATGCAAAAACTGTCTATTTCAACTAAATTGATCCATCCAAAACGAACTTTGTACTTTGCTATGAAGTTCCACCAGGAATGAGTTTTCATGCAAAAACTGTCTATTTCAACTAAATTGATCCATCCAAAACGAACTTTGTACTTTGCTATGAAGTTCCACCAGGAATGAGTTTTTATGCAAAAACTGTCTATTTCAACTAACTTTGTCCATCCAAAACGAACTTTGTACTTTGCTATGAAGTTCCACCAGGAATGAGTTTTCATGCAAAAACTGTCTATTTCAACTAACTTTGTCCATCCAAAACGAACTTTGTACTTTGCTATGAAGTTCCACCAGGAATGAGTTTTCATGCAAGAACTGTCTTTTTCAACTAAATTGATCCATCCAAAACGAACTTTGTACTTTGCTATGAAGTTCCACCAGGAATGAGTTTTTATGCAAAAACTGTCTATTTCAACTAACTTTGTCCATCCAAAACGAACTTTGTACTTTGCTATGAAGTTCCACCAGGAATGAGTTTTCATGCAAAAACTGTCTATTTCAACTAAATTGATCCATCCAAAACGAACTTTGTACTTTGCTATGAAGTTCCACCAGGAATGAGTTTTTATGCAAAAACTGTCTATTTCAACTAACTATGTCCATCCAAAACGAACTTTGTACTTTGCTATGAAGTTCCACCAGGAATGAGTTTTTATGCAAAAACTGACTATTTCAACTAACTTTGTCCATCCAAAACGAACTTTGTACTTTGCTATGAAGTTCCACCAGGAATGAGTTTTCATGCAAAAACTGTCTATTTCAACTAAATTAATCCATCCAAAACGAACTTTGTACTTTGCTATGAAGTTCCACCAGGAATGAGTTTTTATGCAAAAACTGTCTATTTCAACTAACTTTGTCCATCCAAAACGAACTTTGTACTTTGCTATGAAGTTCCACCAGGAATGAGTTTTCATGCAAAAACTGTCTATTTCAACTAACTTTGTCCATCTAAAACGAATTTTGTACTTTGCTATGAAGTTCTACCAGGAATGAGTTTTCATGCAAGAACTGTTTATTTCAACTCAATTGATCCATCCAAAACGAACTTTGTACTTTGCTATGAAGTTCCACCAGGAATGAGTTTTCATGCAAAAACTGTCTATTTTAACTAAATTGATCCATCCAAAACGAACTTTGTACTTTGCTATGAAGTTCCACCAGGAATGAGTTTTCATGCAAGAACTGTCTATTTCAACTAAATTGGTGCATCCGATACGAACTTTGTTCTTTGCTTTGAAGTTCCACCAGGAATGAGTTTTCATGCAAAAACTGTCTATTTCAACTAAATTGATCCATCCAAAACGAACTTTGTACTTTGCTATGAAGTTCCACCAGGAATGAGTTTTCATGCAAAAACTGTCTATTTCAACTAAATTGATCCATCCAAAACGAACTTTGTTCTTTGCTATGAAGTTCCACCAGGAATGAGTTTTCATGCAAAAACTGTCTATTTCAACTAAATTGATCCATCCAAAACGAACTTTGTACTTTGCTATGAAGTTCCACCAGGAATGAGTTTTCATGCAAAAACTGTCTATTTCAACTAACTTTGTCCATCCAAAACGAACTTTGTACTTTGCTATGAAGTTCCACCAGGAATGAGTTTACATGCAAAAACTGTCTATTTCAACTTAATTCGTCCATCCGATACGTACTTTGTACTTTGCTATGAAGTTCTACCAGGAATGAGTTTTCATGCAAGAACTGTCTATTTCAACTAAATTGTTCCATCCAAAACGAACTTTGTACTTTGCTATGAAGTTCCACCAGGAATGAGTTTTCATGCAAAAACTGTCTATTTCAACTAACTTTGTCCATCCAAAACGAACTTTGTACTTTGCTATGAAGTTCCACCAGGAATGAGTTTTCATGCAAAAACTGTCTATTTCAACTAAATTGATCCATCCAAAACGAACTTTGTACTTTGCTATGAAGTTCCACCAGGAATGAGTTTTCATGCAAAAACTGTCTATTTCAACTAACTTTGTCCATCCAAAACGAACTTTGTTCTTTGCTATGAAGTTCCACCAGGAATGAGTTTTCATGCAAAAACTGTCTATTTCAACTAAATTGATCCATCCAAAACGAACTTTGTTCTTTGCTATGAAGTTCCACCAGGAATGAGTTTTCATGCAAAAACTGTCTATTTCAACTAAATTGATCCATCCAAAACGAACTTTGTACTTTGCTATGAAGTTCCACCAGGAATGAGTTTTCATGCAAAAACTGTCTATTTCAACTAAATTGGTGCATCCAAAACGAACTTTGTACTTTGCTATGAAGTTCCACCAGGAATGAGTTTTTATGCAAAAACTGTCTATTTCAACTAACTTTGTCCATCCAAAACGAACTTTGTACTTTGCTATGAAGTTCCACCAGGAATGAGTTTTCATGCAAAAACTGTCTATTTCAACTAACTTTGTCCATCTAAAACGAATTTTGTACTTTGCTATGAAGTTCTACCAGGAATGAGTTTTCATGCAAGAACTGTTTATTTCAACTAAATTGATCCATCCAAAACGAACTTTGTACTTTGCTATGAAGTTCCACCAGGAATGAGTTTTCATGCAAAAACTGTCTATTTCAACTAACTTTGTCCATCCAAAACGAACTTTGTTCTTTGCTATGAAGTTCCACCAGGAATGAGTTTTCATGCAAAAACTGTCTATTTCAACTAAATTGATCCATCCAAAACGAACTTTGTTCTTTGCTATGAAGTTCCACCAGGAATGAGTTTACATGCAAAAACTGTCTATTTCAACTTAATTCGTCCATCCGATACGTACTTTGTACTTTGCTATGAAGTTCCACCAGGAATAAGTTTTCATGCAAAAACTGTCTATTTCAACTAAATTAATCCATCCAAAACGAACTTTGTACTTTGCTATGAAGTTCCACCAGGAATGAGTTTTTATGCAAAAACTGTCTATTTCAACTAACTTTGTCCATCCAAAACGAACTTTGTACTTTGCTATGAAGTTCCACCAGGAATGAGTTTTCATGCAAAAACTGTCTATTTCAACTAACTTTGTCCATCTAAAACGAATTTTGTACTTTGCTATGAAGTTCTACCAGGAATGAGTTTTCATGCAAGAACTGTTTATTTCAACTAAATTGATCCATCCAAAACGAACTTTGTACTTTGCTATGAAGTTCCACCAGGAATGAGTTTTCATGCAAAAACTGTCTATTTTAACTAAATTGATCCATCCAAAACGAACTTTGTACTTTGCTATGAAGTTCCACCAGGAATGAGTTTTCATGCAAGAACTGTCTATTTCAACTAAATTGGTGCATCCGATACGAACTTTGTTCTTTGCTTTGAAGTTCCACCAGGAATGAGTTTTCATGCAAAAACTGTCTATTTCAACTAAATTGATCCATCCAAAACGAACTTTGTACTTTGCTATGAAGTTCCACCAGGAATGAGTTTTCATGCAAAAACTGTCTATTTCAACTAAATTGATCCATTCAAAACGAACTTTGTTCTTTGCTATGAAGTTCCACCAGGAATGAGTTTTTATGCAAAAACTGTCTATTTCAACTAAATTGATCCATCCAAAACGAACTTTGTACTTTGCTATGAAGTTCCACCAGGAATGAGTTTTCATGCAAAAACTGTCTATTTCAACTAACTTTGTCCATCCAAAACGAACTTTGTACTTTGCTATGAAGTTCCACCAGGAATGAGTTTACATGCAAAAACTGTCTATTTCAACTTAATTCGTCCATCCGATACGTACTTTGTACTTTGCTATGAAGTTCTACCAGGAATGAGTTTTCATGCAAGAACTGTCTATTTCAACTAAATTGTTCCATCCAAAACGAACTTTGTACTTTGCTATGAAGTTCCACCAGGAATGAGTTTTCATGCAAAAACTGTCTATTTCAACTAACTTTGTCCATCCAAAACGAACTTTGTACTTTGCTATGAAGTTCCACCAGGAATGAGTTTTCATGCAAAAACTGTCTATTTCAACTAAATTGATCCATCCAAAACGAACTTTGTACTTTGCTATGAAGTTCCACCAGGAATGAGTTTTCATGCAAAAACTGTCTATTTCAACTAACTTTGTCCATCCAAAACGAACTTTGTTCTTTGCTATGAAGTTCCACCAGGAATGAGTTTTCATGCAAAAACTGTCTATTTCAACTAAATTGATCCATCCAAAACGAACTTTGTTCTTTGCTATGAAGTTCCACCAGGAATGAGTTTTCATGCAAAAACTGTCTATTTCAACTAAATTGATCCATCCAAAACGAACTTTGTACTTTGCTATGAAGTTCCACCAGGAATGAGTTTTCATGCAAAAACTGTCTATTTCAACTAACTTTGTCCATCCAAAACGAACTTTGTACTTTGCTATGAAGTTCCACCAGGAATGAGTTTTCATGCAAAAACTGTCTATTTCAACTAAATTGATCCATCCAAAACGAACTTTGTTCTTTGCTATGAAGTTCCACCAGGAATGAGTTTTCATGCAAAAACTGTCTATTTCAACTAAATTCGTCCATCCAAAACGAACTTTGTACTTTGCTATGAAGTTCCACCAGGAATGAGTTTTCATGCAAAAACTGTCTATTTCAACTAAATTGATCCATCCAAAACGAACTTTGTTCTTTGCTATGAAGTTCCACCAGGAATGAGTTTTCATGCAAAAACTGTCTATTTCAACTAAATTGGTCCATCCAAAACGAACTTTGTACTTTGCTATGAAGTTCCACCAGGAATGAGTTTTCATGCAAAAACTGTCTATTTCAACTAACTTTGTCCATCCAAAACGAACTTTGTACTTTGCTATGAAGTTCTACCAGGAATGAGTTTACATGCAAAAACTGTCTATTTCAACTTAATTCGTCCATCCGATACGTACTTTGTACTTTGCTATGAAGTTCCACCAGGAATGAGTTTTCATGCAAAAACTGTCTATTTCAACTAAATTGATCCATCCAAAACGAACTTTGTACTTTGCTATGAAGTTCCACCAGGAATGAGTTTTCATGCAAAAACTGTCTATTTCAACTAAATTGATCCATCCAAAACGAACTTTGTTCTTTGCTATGAAGTTCCACCAGGAATGAGTTTTCATGCAAAAACTGTCTATTTCAACTAAATTGATCCATCCAAAACGAACTTTGTTCTTTGCTATGAAGTTCCACCAGGAATGAGTTTTCATGCAAAAACTGTCTATTTCAACTAAATTGGTCCATCCAAAACGAACTTTGTACTTTGCTATGAAGTTCCACCAGGAATGAGTTTACATGCAAAAACTGTCTATTTCAACTTAATTCGTCCATCCGATACGTACTTTGTACTTTGCTATGAAGTTCTACCAGGAATGAGTTTTCATGCAAGAACTGTCTATTTCAACTAAATTGTTCCATCCAAAACGAACTTTGTACTTTGCTATGAAGTTCTACCAGGAATGAGTTTTCATGCAAGAACTGTCTATTTCAACTAAATTGATCCATCCAAAACGAACTTTGTACTTTGCTATGAAGTTCCACCAGGAATGAGTTTTCATGCAAAAACTGTCTATTTCAACTAAATTGATCCATCCAAAACGAACTTTGTATTTTGCTATGAAGTTCCACCAGGAATGAGTTTTCATGCAAAAACTGTCTATTTCAACTAAATTGATCCATCCAAAACGAACTTTGTACTTTGCTATGAAGTTCCACCAGGAATGAGTTTTCATGCAAAAACTGTCTATTTCAACTAAATTGATCCATCCAAAACGAACTTTGTACTTTGCTATGAAGTTCCACCAGGAATGAGTTTTCATGCAAAAACTGTCTATTTCAACTAAATTGATCCATCCAAAACGAACTTTGTTCTTTGCTATGAAGTTCCACCAGGAATGAGTTTTCATGCAAAAACTATCTATTTCAACTAAATTGATCCATCCAAAACGAACTTTGTACTTTGCTATGAAGTTCCACCAGGAATGAGTTTTCATGCAAAAACTGTCTATTTCAACTAACTTTGTCCATCCAAAACGAACTTTGTACTTTGCTATGAAGTTCCACCAGGAATGAGTTTACATGCAAAAACTGTCTATTTCAACTAAATTGATCCATCCAAAACGAACTTTGTTCTTTGCTATGAAGTTCCACCAGGAATGAGTTTTCATGCAAAAACTGTCTATTTCAACTAAATTGATCCATCCAAAACGAACTTTGTACTTTGCTATGAAGTTCCACCAGGAATGAGTTTTCATGCAAAAACTGTCTATTTCAACTAACTTTGTCCATCCAAAACGAACTTTGTACTTTGCTATGAAGTTCCACCAGGAATGAGTTTTCATGCAAAAACTATCTATTTCAACTAAATTGATCCATCCAAAACGAACTTTGTACTTTGCTATGAAGTTCCACCAGGAATGAGTTTTCATGCAAAAACTGTCTATTTCAACTAACTTTGTCCATCCAAAACGAACTTTGTACTTTGCTATGAAGTTCCACCAGGAATGAGTTTACATGCAAAAACTGTCTATTTCAACTAAATTGATCCATCCAAAACGAACTTTGTACTTTGCTATGAAGTTCCACCAGGAATGAGTTTACATGCAAAAACTGTCTATTTCAACTAAATTGATCCATCCAAAACGAACTTTGTTCTTTGCTATGAAGTTCCACCAGGAATGAGTTTTCATGCAAAAACTATCTATTTCAACTAAATTGATCCATCCAAAACGAACTTTGTACTTTGCTATGAAGTTCCACCAGGAATGAGTTTTCATGCAAAAACTGTCTATTTCAACTAACTTTGTCCATCCAAAACGAACTTTGTACTTTGCTATGAAGTTCCACCAGGAATGAGTTTTCATGCAAAAACTGTCTATTTCAACTAAATTGATCCATCCAAAACGAACTTTGTACTTTGCTATGAAGTTCCACCAGGAATGAGTTTTCATGCAAGAACTGTCTATTTCAACTAACTTTGTCCATCCAAAACGAACTTTGTACTTTGCTATGAAGTTCCACTAGGAATGAGTTTTCATGCAAAAACTGTCTATTTCAACTAACTTTGTCCATCCAAAACGAACTTTGTACTTTGCTATGAAGTTCCACCAGGAATGAGTTTTCATGCAAAAACTGTCTATTTCAACTAAATTGTTCCATCCAAAACGAACTTTGTACTTTGCTATGAAGTTCCACCAGGAATGAGTTTTCATGCAAGAACTGTCTATTTCAACTAACTTTGTCCATCCAAAACGAACTTTGTACTTTGCTATGAAGTTCCACCAGGAATGAGTTTTCATGCAAAAACTGTCTATTTCAACTAAATTGATCCATCCAAAACGAACTTTGTACTTTGCTATGAAGTTCCACCAGGAATGAGTTTTCATGCAAAAACTGTCTATTTCAACTAAATTGATCCATCCAAAACGAACTTTGTATTTTGCTATGAAGTTCCACCAGGAATGAGTTTTCATGCAAAAACTGTCTATTTCAACTAAATTGATCCATCCAAAACGAACTTTGTACTTTGCTATGAAGTTCCACCAGGAATGAGTTTTCATGCAAAAACTGTCTATTTCAACTAACTTTGTCAATCCAAAACGAACTTTGTACTTTGCTATGAAGTTCCACCAGGAATGAGTTTTCATGCAAAAACTGTCTATTTCAACTAAATTGATCCATCCAAAACGAACTTTGTACTTTGCTATGAAGTTCCACCAGGAATGCGTTTTCATGCAAAAACTGTCTATTTCAACTTAATTCGTCCATCTGATTCGAACTTTGTACTTTGCTATGAAGTTCCACCAGGAATGCGTTTTCATGCAAAAACTGTCTATTGTAACTAAATTGATCCATCCAAAACGAACTTTGTACTTTGCTATGAAGTTCCACCAGGAATGAGTTTTCATGCAAAAACTGTCTATTGTAACTAAATTGATCCATCCAAAACGAACTTTGTACTTTGCTATGAAGTTCCACCAGGAATGAGTTTTCATGCAAGAACTGTCTATTTCAACTAAATTGGTGCATCCGATACGAACTTTGTACTTTGCTATGAAGTTCCACCAGGAATGAGTTTTCATACAAAAACTGTCTATTTCAACTAAATTGATCCATCCAAAACGAACTTTGTACTTTGCTATGAAGTTCCACCAGGAATGAGTTTTTATGCAAAAACTGTCTATTTCAACTAACTTTGTCCATCTAAAACGAACTTTGTTCTTTGCTATGAAGTTCCACCAGGAATGAGTTTTCATGCAAAAACTGTCTATTTCAACTTAATTCGTCCATCCGATACGAACTTTGTACTTTGCTATGAAGTTCCAGCAGGAATGAGTTTTCATGCAAAAACTGTCTATTTCAACTAAATTGATCCATCCAAAACGAACTTTGTTCTTTGCTATGAAGTTCCACCAGGAATGAGTTTTCATGCAAAAACTGTCTATTTCAACTAATTTTGTCCATCCAAAACGAACTTTTTACTTTGCTATGAAGTTCCACCAGGAATGAGTTTTTATGCAAAAACTGTCTATTTCAACTAAATTGATCCATCCAAAACGAACTTTGTACTTTGCTATGAAGTTCTACCAGGAATGAGTTTTCATGCAAGAACTGTCTATTTCAACTAACTTTGTCCATCCAAAACGAACTTTGTACTTTGCTATGAAGTTCCACCAGGAATGAGTTTTCATGCAAAAACTGTCTATTTCAACTAAATTGATCCATCCAAAACGAACTTTGTTCTTTGCTATGAAGTTCCACCAGGAATGAGTTTTCATGCAAAAACTGTCTATTTCAACTTAATTCGTCCATCCAAAACGAACTTTGTACTTTGCTATGAAGTTCCACCAGGAATGCGTTTTCATGCAAAAACTGTCTATTTCAACTTAATTCGTCCATCTGATTCGAACTTTGTACTTTGCTATGAAGTTCCACCAGGAATGAGTTTTCATACAAAAACTGTCTATTTCAACTAAATTGATCCATCCAAAACGAACTTTGTACTTTGCTATGAAGTTCCACCAGGAATGAGTTTTCATGCAAAAACTGTCTATTTCAACTAAATTGATCCATCCAAAACGAACTTTGTTCTTTGCTATGAAGTTCCACCAGGAATGAGTTTTCATGCAAAAACTGTCTATTTCAACTAATTTTGTCCATCCAAAACGAACTTTGTACTTTGCTATGAAGTTCCACCAGGAATGCGTTTTCATGCAAAAACTGTCTATTTCAACTTAATTCGTCCATCTGATTCGAACTTTGTACTTTGCTATGAAGTTCCACCAGGAATGAGTTTTTATGCAAAAACTGTCTATTTCAACTAACTTTGTCCATCCAAAACGAACTTTGTACTTTGCTATGAAGTTCCACCAGAAATGAGTTTTCATGCAAAAACTGTCTATTTCAACTAATTTTGTCCATCCAAAACGAACTTTGTACTTTGCTATGAAGTTCCACCAGGAATGCGTTTTCATGCAAAAACTGTCTATTTCAACTTAATTCGTCCATCTGATTCGAACTTTGTACTTTGCTATGAAGTTCCACCAGGAATGAGTTTTCATACAAAAACTGTCTATTTCAACTAAATTGATCCATCCAAAACGAACTTTGTACTTTGCTATGAAGTTCCACCAGGAATGAGTTTTTATGCAAAAACTGTCTATTTCAACTAACTTTGTCCATCCAAAACGAACTTTGTACTTTGCTATGAAGTTCCACCAGGAATGAGTTTTCATGCAAAAACTGTCTATTTCAACTAAATTGGTCCATCCAAAACGAACTTTGTACTTTGCTATGAAGTTCCACCAGGAATGAGATTTCATGCAAAAACTGTCTATTTCAACTTAATTCGTCCATCCAAAACGAACTTTGTACTTTGCTAAGAAGTTCCCCCAGGAATGAGTTTTCATGCAAAAACTGTCTATTTCAACTAAATTGATCCAAAACGAACTTTGTACTTTGCTATGAAGTTCCACCAGGAATGAGTTTTCATGCAAAAACTGTCTATTTCAACTAACTTTGTCCATCTAAAACGAACTTTGTACTTTGCTATGAAGTTCTACCAGGAATGAGTTTTCATGCAAAAACTGTCTATTTCAACTTAATTCGTCCATCTGATTCGAACTTTGTACTTTGCTATGAAGTTCCACCAGGAATGAGTTTTCATACAAAAACTGTCTATTTCATTTAAATTGATCCATCCAAAACGAACTTTGTACTTTGCTATGAAGTTCCACCAGGAATGAGTTTTCATACAAAAACTGTCTATTTCAACTAAATTGATCCATCCAAAACGAACTTTGTACTTTGCTATGAAGTTCCACCAGGAATGAGTTTTCATGCAAAAACTGTCTATTTCAACTAACTTTGTCCATCTAAAACGAACTTTGTACTTTGCTATGAAGTTCTACCAGGAATGAGTTTTCATGCAAAAACTGTCTATTTCAACTTAATTCGTCCATCTGATTCGAACTTTGTACTTTGCTATGAAGTTCCACCAGGAATGAGTTTTCATACAAAAACTGTCTATTTCAACTTAATTCGTCCATCCAAAACGAACTTTGTACTTTGCTATGAAGTTCCACCAGGAATGAGTTTTCATGCAAAAACTGTCTATTTCAACTAAATTGATCCATCCAAAACGAACTTTGTACTTTGCTATGAAGTTCCACCAGGAATGAGTTTTCATGCAAAAACTGTCTATTTCAACTAACTTTGTCCATCCAAAACGAACTTTGTACTTTGCTATGAAGTTCCACCAGGAATGAGTTTTCATGCAAAAACTGTCTATTTCAACTAACTTTGTCCATCCAAAACGAACTTTGTACTTTGCTATGAAGTTCTACCAGGAATGAGTTTTCATGCAAAAACTGTCTATTTCAACTAAATTGATCCATCCAAAACGAACTTTGTACTTTGCTATGAAGTTCCACCAGGAATGAGTTTTCATGCAAGAACTGTCTATTTCAACTAACTTTGTCCATCCAAAACGAACTTTGGACTTTGCTATGAAGTTCCACCAGGAATGAGTTTTTATGCAAAAACTGTCTATTTCAACTAACTTTGTCCATCCAAAACGAACTTTGTTCTTTGCTATGAAGTTCCATAAGGAATGAGTTTTCATGCAAAAACTGTCTATTTCAACTAAATTGATCCATCCAAAACGAACTTTGTACTTTGCTATGAAGTTCCACCAGGAATGAGTTTTCATGCAAAAACTGTCTATTTCAACTAACTTTGTCCATCCAAAACGAACTTTGTTCTTTGATTTGAAGTTCCACCAGGAATGAGTTTTCATGCAAAAACTGTCTATTTCAACTAAATTCGTCCATCCGATACGAACTTTGTACTTTGCTATGAAGTTCCACCAGGAATGAGTTTTCATGCAAAAACTGTCTATTTCAACTAACTTTGTCCATCCAAAACGAACTTTGTACTTTGCTATGAAGTTCCACCAGGAATGAGTTTTCATGCAAAAACTGTCTATTTCAACTAAATTGATCCATCCAAAACGAACTTTGTTCTTTGCTATGAAGTTCCACCAGGAATGAGTTTTCATGCAAGAACTGTCTTCTTCAACTAAATTGATCCATCCAAAACGAACTTTGTACTTTGCTATGAAGTTCCACCAGGAATGAGTTTTCATGCAAAAACTGTCTATTTCAACTAACTTTGTCCATCCAAAACGAACTTTGTTCTTTGCTATGAAGTTCCACCAGGAATGAGTTTTCATGCAAAAACTGTCTATTTCAACTAAATTCGTCCATCCGATACGAACTTTGTACTTTGCTATGAAGTTCCACCAGGAATGAGTTTTCATGCAAAAACTGTCTATTTCAACTAACTTTGTCCATCCAAAACGAACTTTGTACTTTGCTATGAAGTTCCACCAGGAATGAGTTTTTATGCAAAAACTGTCTATTTCAACTAACTTTGTCCATCCAAAACGAACTTTGTACTTTGCTATGAAGTTCCACCAGGAAAGAGTTTTCATGCAAAAACTGTCTATTTCAACTAAATTGATCCATCCAAAACGAACTTTGTACTTTGCTATGAAGTTCCACCAGGAATGAGTTTTCATGCAAAAACTGTCTATTTCAACTAACTTTGTCCATCCAAAACGAACTTTGTTCTTTGCTATGAAGTTCCACCAGGAATGAGTTTTCATGCAAAAACTGTCTATTTCAACTAACTTTGTCCATCCAAAACGAACTTTGTTCTTTGCTATGAAGTTCCACCAGGAATGAGTTTTCATGCAAAAACTGTCTATTTCAACTAAATTCGTCCATCCGATACGAACTTTGTACTTTGCTATGAAGTTCCACCAGGAATGAGTTTTCATGCAAAAACTGTCTATTTCAACTAAATTGATCCATCCAAAACGAACTTTGTTCTTTGCTATGAAGTTCCACCAGGAATGAGTTTTCATGCAAAAACTGTCTATTTCAACTAATTTTGTCCATCCAAAACGAACTTTTTACTTTGCTATGAAGTTCCACCAGGAATGAGTTTTTATGCAAAAACTGTCTATTTCAACTAAATTGATCCATCCAAAACGAACTTTGTACTTTGCTATGAAGTTCCACCAGGATGAGTTTTCATGCAAAAACTGTCTATTTCAACTAAATTGATCCATCCAAAACGAACTTTGTACTTTGCTATGAAGTTCCACCAGGAATGAGTTTTCATGCAAGAACTGTCTATTTCAACTAACTTTGTCCATCCAAAACGAACTTTGTTCTTTGCTATGAAGTTCCACCAGGAATGAGTTTTCATGCAAGAACTGTCTATTTCAACTAAATTGATCCATCCAAAACGAACTTTTTACTTTGCTATGAAGTTCCACCAGGAATGAGTTTTCATGCAAAAACTGTCTATTTCAACTAACTTTGTCCATCCAAAACGAACTTTGTTCTTTGCTATGAAGTTCCACCAGGAATGAGTTTTCATGCAAAAACTGTCTATTTCAACTAAATTCGTCCATCCGATACGAACTTTGTACTTTGCTATGAAGTTCCACCAGGAATGAGTTTTCATGCAAAAACTGTCTATTTCAACTAAATAGATCCATCCAAAACGAACTTTGTTCTTTGCTATGAAGTTCCACCAGGAATGAGTTTTCATGCAAGAACTGTCTATTTCAACTAAATTGATCCATCCAAAACGAACTTTGTACTTTGCTATGAAGTTCCACCAGGAATGAGTTTTCATGCAAAAACTGTCTATTTCAACTAAATTGATCCATCCAAAACGAACTTTGTACTTTGCTATGAAGTTCCATTAGGAATGAGTTTTCATGCAAAAACTGTCTATTTCAACTTTTTTTGTCCATCCAATACGAACTTTGTACTTTGCTATGTAGTTCTACCAGGAGTGTGTTACCATGCAAAAACTGTCTATTTCAACTAACTTTGTCCATCCAAAACAAACTTTGTACTTTGCTATGAAGTTCCACCAGGAATGAGTTTTCATGCAAAAACTGTCTATTTCAACTAAATTGATCCATCCAAAACGAACTTTGTACTTTGCTATGAAGTTCCACCAGGAATGAGTTTTCATGCAAAAACTGTCTATTTCAACTAACTTTGTCCATCCAAAACGAACTTTGTACTTTGCTATGAAGTTCCACCAGGAATGAGTTTTCATGCAAAAACTGTCTATTTCAACTAAATAGATCCATCCAAAACGAACTTTGTTCTTTGCTATGAAGTTCCACCAGGAATGAGTTTTCATGCAAAAACTGTCTATTTCAACTAACTTTGTCCATCCAAAACGAACTTTGTTCTTTGCTATGAAGTTCCACCAGGAATGAGTTTTCATGCAAAAACTGTCTATTTCAACTAAATTCGTCCATCCGATACGAACTTTGTACTTTGCTATGAAGTTCCACCAGGAATGAGTTTTCATGCAAAAACTGTCTATTTCAACTAACTTTGTCCATCCAAAACGAACTTTGTATTTTGCTATGAAGTTCCACCAGGAATGAGTTTTTATGCAAAAACTGTCTATTTCAACTAACTTTGTCCATCCAAAACGAACTTTGTACTTTGCTATGAAGTTCCACCAGGAATGAGTTTTCATGCAAAAACTGTCTATTTCAACTAAATTGATCCATCCAAAACGAACTTTGTACTTTGCTATGAAGTTCCACCAGGAATGAGTTTTCATGCAAAAACTGTCTATTTCAACTAACTTTGTCCATCCAAAACGAACTTTGTTCTTTGCTATGAAGTTCCACCAGGAATGAGTTTTCATGCAAAAACTGTCTATTTCAACTAAATTCGTCCATCCGATACGAACTTTGTACTTTGCTATGAAGTTCCACCAGGAATGAGTTTTCATGCAAAAACTGTCTATTTCAACTAAATTGATCCATCCAAAACGAACTTTGTTCTTTGCTATGAAGTTCCACCAGGAATGAGTTTTCATGCAAAAACTGTCTATTTCAACTAACTTTGTCCATCCAAAACGAACTTTGTTCTTTGCTATGAAGTTCCACCAGGAATGAGTTTTCATGCAAAAACTGTCTATTTCAACTAAATTCGTCCATCCGATACGAACTTTGTACTTTGCTATGAAGTTCCACCAGGAATGAGTTTTTATGCAAAAACTGTCTATTTCAACTAAATTCGTCCATCCGATACGAACTTTGTACTTTGCTATGAAGTTCCACCAGGAAAGAGTTTTCATGCAAAAACTGTCTATTCCAACTAAATTGATCCATCCAAAACGAACTTTGTACTTTGCTATGAAGTTCCACCAGGAATGAGTTTTCATGCAAAAACTGTCTATTTCAACTAAATTGATCCATCCAAAACGAACTTTGTTCTTTGCTATGAAGTTCCACCAGGAATGAGTTTTCATGCAAAAACTGTCTATTTCAACTAACTTTGTCCATCCAAAACGAACTTTGTTCTTTGCTATGAAGTTCCACCAGGAAAGAGTTTTCATGCAAAAACTGTCTATTTCAACTAAATTGATCCATCCAAAACGAACTTTGTACTTTGCTATGAAGTTCCACCAGGAATGAGTTTTCATGCAAAAACTGTCTATTTCAACTAACTTTGTCCATCCAAAACGAACTTTGTTCTTTGCTATGAAGTTCCACCAGGAATGAGTTTTCATGCAAAAACTGTCTATTTCAACTAACTTTGTCCATCCAAAACGAACTTTGTTCTTTGCTATGAAGTTCCACCAGGAATGAGTTTTCATGCAAAAACTGTCTATTTCAACTAAATTCGTCCATCCGATACGAACTTTGTACTTTGCTATGAAGTTCCACCAGGAATGAGTTTTCATGCAAAAACTGTCTATTTCAACTAAATAGATCCATCCAAAACGAACTTTGTACTTTGCTATGAAGTTCCACCAGGAATGAGTTTTCATGCAAAAACTGTCTATTTCAACTAACTTTGTCCATCCAAAACGAACTTTGTTCTTTGCTATGAAGTTCCACCAGGAATGAGTTTTCATGCAAAAACTGTCTATTTCAACTAAATTCGTCCATCCGATACGAACTTTGTACTTTGCTATGAAGTTCCACCAGGAATGAGTTTTTATGCAAAAACTGTCTATTTCAACTAACTTTGTCCATCCAAAACGAACTTTGTACTTTGCTATGAAGTTCCACCAGGAAAGAGTTTTCATGCAAAAACTGTCTATTTCAACTAAATTGATCCATCCAAAACGAACTTTGTACTTTGCTATGAAGTTCCACCAGGAATGAGTTTTCATGCAAAAACTGTCTATTTCAACTAACTTTGTCCATCCAAAACGAACTTTGTTCTTTGCTATGAAGTTCCACCAGGAATGAGTTTTCATGCAAAAACTGTCTATTTCAACTAACTTTGTCCATCCAAAACGAACTTTGTTCTTTGCTATGAAGTTCCACCAGGAATGAGTTTTCATGCAAAAACTGTCTATTTCAACTAAATTCGTCCATCCGATACGAACTTTGTACTTTGCTATGAAGTTCCACCAGGAATGAGTTTTCATGCAAAAACTGTCTATTTCAACTAAATAGATCCATCCAAAACGAACTTTGTACTTTGCTATGAAGTTCCACCAGGAATGAGTTTTCATGCAAAAACTGTCTATTTCAACTAACTTTGTCCATCCAAAACGAACTTTGTTCTTTGCTATGAAGTTCCACCAGGAATGAGTTTTCATGCAAAAACTGTCTATTTCAACTAACTTTGTCCATCCAAAACGAACTTTGTTCTTTGCTATGAAGTTCCACCAGGAATGAGTTTTCATGCAAAAACTGTCTATTTCAACTAACTTTGTCCATCCAAAACGAACTTTGTTCTTTGCTATGAAGTTCCACCAGGAATGAGTTTTCATGCAAAAACTGTCTATTTCAACTAACTTTGTCCATCCAAAACGAACTTTGTACTTTGCTATGAAGTTCCACCAGGAAAGAGTTTTCATGCAAAAACTGTCTATTTCAACTAAATTGATCCATCCAAAACGAACTTTGTACTTTGCTATGAAGTTCCACCAGGAATGAGTTTTCATGCAAAAACTGTCTATTTCAACTAACTTTGTCCATCCAAAACGAACTTTGTTCTTTGCTATGAAGTTCCACCAGGAATGAGTTTTCATGCAAAAACTGTCTATTTCAACTAACTTTGTCCATCCAAAACGAACTTTGTACTTTGCTATGAAGTTCCACCAGGAAAGAGTTTTCATGCAAAAACTGTCTATTTCAACTAAATTGATCCATCCAAAACGAACTTTGTACTTTGCTATGAAGTTCCACCAGGAATGAGTTTTCATGCAAAAACTGTCTATTTCAACTAAATTGATCCATCCAAAACGAACTTTGTACTTTGCTATGAAGTTCCACCAGGAATGAGTTTTCATGCAAAAACTGTCTATTTCAACTAACTTTGTCCATCCAAAACGAACTTTGTACTTTGCTATGAAGTTCCACCAGGAATGCGTTTTCATGCAAAAACTGTCTATTTCAACTTAATTCGTCCATCTGATTCGAACTTTGTACTTTGCTATGAAGTTCCACCAGGAATGAGTTTTCATGCAAAAACTGTCTATTTCAACTAAATAGATCCATCCAAAACGAACTTTGTTCTTTGCTATGAAGTTCCACCAGGAATGAGTTTTCATGCAAGAACTGTCTATTACAACTAAATTGATCCATCCAAAACGAACTTTGTACTTTGCTATGAAGTTCCACCAGGAATGAGTTTTCATGCAAAAACTGTCTATTTCAACTAAATTGATCCATCCAAAACGAACTTTGTACTTTGCTATGAAGTTCCACCAGGAATGAGTTTTCATGCAAAAACTGTCTATTTCAACTAACTTTGTCCATCCAAAACGAACTTTGTTCTTTGCTATGAAGTTCCACCAGGAATGAGTTTTCATGCAAAAACTGTCTATTTCAACTAACTTTGTCCATCCAAAACGAACTTTGTTCTTTGCTATGAAGTTCCACCAGGAATGAGTTTTCATGCAAAAACTGTCTATTTCAACTAACTTTGTCCATCCAAAACGAACTTTGTACTTTGCTATGAAGTTCCACCAGGAAAGAGTTTTCATGCAAAAACTGTCTATTTCAACTAAATTGATCCATCCAAAACGAACTTTGTACTTTGCTATGAAGTTCCACCAGGAATGAGTTTTCATGCAAAAACTGTCTATTTCAACTAACTTTGTCCATCCAAAACGAACTTTGTTCTTTGCTATGAAGTTCCACCAGGAATGAGTTTTCATGCAAAAACTGTCTATTTCAACTAACTTTGTCCATCCAAAACGAACTTTGTACTTTGCTATGAAGTTCCACCAGGAAAGAGTTTTCATGCAAAAACTGTCTATTTCAACTAAATTGATCCATCCAAAACGAACTTTGTACTTTGCTATGAAGTTCCACCAGGAATGAGTTTTCATGCAAAAACTGTCTATTTCAACTAAATTGATCCATCCAAAACGAACTTTGTACTTTGCTATGAAGTTCCACCAGGAATGAGTTTTCATGCAAAAACTGTCTATTTCAACTAACTTTGTCCATCCAAAACGAACTTTGTTCTTTGCTATGAAGTTCCACCAGGAATGAGTTTTCATGCAAAAACTGTCTATTTCAACTAAATTCGTCCATCCGATACGAACTTTGTACTTTGCTATGAAGTTCCACCAGGAATGAGTTTTCATGCAAAAACTGTCTATTTCAACTAAATAGATCCATCCAAAACGAACTTTGTTCTTTGCTATGAAGTTCCACCAGGAATGAGTTTTCATGCAAGAACTGTCTATTTCAACTAAATTGATCCATCCAAAACGAACTTTGTACTTTGCTATGAAGTTCCACCAGGAATGAGTTTTCATGCAAAAACTGTCTATTTCAACTAAATTGATCCATCCAAAACGAACTTTGTACTTTGCTATGAAGTTCCACCAGGAATGAGTTTTCATGCAAAAACTGTCTATTTCAACTAACTTTGTCCATCCAAAACGAACTTTGTACTTTGCTATGAAGTTCCACCAGGAATGAGTTTTTATGCAAAAACTGTCTATTTCAACTAACTTTGTCCATCCAAAACGAACTTTGTACTTTGCTATGAAGTTCCACCAGGAATGAGTTTTCATGCAAAAACTGTCTATTTCAACTAAATAGATCCATCCAAAACGAACTTTGTTCTTTGCTATGAAGTTCCACCAGGAATGAGTTTTCATGCAAAAACTGTCTATTTCAACTAAATTCGTCCATCCGATACGAACTTTGTACTTTGCTATGAAGTTCCACCAGGAATGAGTTTTCATGCAAAAACTGTCTATTTCAACTAAATAGATCCATCCAAAACGAACTTTGTACTTTGCTATGAAGTTCCACCAGGAATGAGTTTTCATGCAAAAACTGTCTATTTCAACTAACTTTGTCCATCCAAAACGAACTTTGTACTTTGCTATGAAGTTCCACCAGGAATGAGTTTTCATGCAAAAACTGTCTATTTCAACTAAATTGATCCATCCAAAACGAACTTTGCACTTTGCTATGGAATTCTACCAGGAATGAGTTTTCATGCAAAAACTGTCTATTTCAACTAAATTCGTCCATCCGATACGAACTTTGTACTTTGCTATGAAGTTCCACCAGGAATGAGTTTTCATGCAAAAACTGTCTATTTCAACTAAATAGATCCATCCAAAACGAACTTTGTTCTTTGCTATGAAGTTCCACCAGGAATGAGTTTTCATGCAAGAACTGTCTATTTCAACTAAATTGATCCATCCAAAACGAACTTTGTACTTTGCTATGAAGTTCCACCAGGAATGAGTTTTCATGCAAAAACTGTCTATTTCAACTAAATTGATCCATCCAAAACGAACTTTGTTCTTTGCTATGAAGTTCCACCAGGAATGAGTTTTCATGCAAGAACTGTCTATTTCAACTAAATTGATCCATCCAAAACGAACTTTGTACTTTGCTATGAAGTTCTACCAGGAATGAGTTTTCATGCAAAAACTGTCTATTTCAACTAACTTTGTCCATCCAAAACGAACTTTGTTCTTTGCTATGAAGTTCCACCAGGAATGAGTTTTCATGCAAAAACTGTCTATTTCAACTAAATTCGTCCATCCGATACGAACTTTGTACTTTGCTATGAAGTTCCACCAGGAATGAGTTTTCATGCAAAAACTGTCTATTTCAACTAAATAGATCCATCCAAAACGAACTTTGTACTTTGCTATGAAGTTCCACCAGGAATGAGTTTTTATGCAAAAACTGTCTATTTCAACTAAATTTATCCATCCAAAACGAACTTTGTACTTTGCTATGAAGTTCCACAAGGAATGAGTTTTTATGCAAAAACTGTCTATTTCAACTAACTTTGTCCATCCAAAACGAACTTTGTACTTTGCTATGAAGTTCCACCAGGAATGAGTTTTTATGCAAAAACTGTCTATTTCAACTAACTTTGTCCATCCAAAACGAACTTTGTACTTTGCTATGAAGTTCCACCAGGAATGAGTTTTTATGCAAAAACTGTCTATTTCAACTAAATAGATCCATCCAAAACGAACTTTGTACTTTGCTATGAAGTTCCACCAGGAATGAGTTTTTATGCAAAAACTGTCTATTTCAACTAACTTTGTCCATCCAAAACGAACTTTGTACTTTGCTATGAAGTTCCACCAGGAATGAGTTTTTATGCAAAAACTGTCTATTTCAACTAACTTTGTCCATCCAAAACGAACTTTGTACTTTGCTATGAAGTTCCACCAGGAATGAGTTTTTATGCAAAAACTGTCTATTTCAACTAACTTTGTCCATCCAAAACGAACTTTGTACTTTGCTATGAAGTTCCACCAGGAATGAGTTTTTATGCAAAAACTGTCTATTTCAACTAACTTTGTCCATCCAAAACGAACTTTGTACTTTGCTATGAAGTTCCACCAGGAATGAGTTTTCATGCAAAAACTGTCTATTTCAACTAAATAGATCCATCCAAAACGAACTTTGTACTTTGCTATGAAGTTCCACCAGGAATGAGTTTTTATGCAAAAACTGTCTATTTCAACTAACTTTGTCCATCCAAAACGAACTTTGTACTTTGCTATGAAGTTCCACCAGGAATGAGTTTTTATGCAAAAACTGTCTATTTCAACTAAATTTATCCATCCAAAACGAACTTTGTACTTTGCTATGAAGTTCCACCAGGAATGAGTTTTCATGCAAAAACTGTCTATTTCAACTAACTTTGTCCATCCAAAACGAACTTTGTACTTTGCTATGAAGTTCCACCAGGAATGAGTTTTTATGCAAAAACTGTCTATTTCAACTAACTTTGTCCATCCAAAACGAACTTTGTACTTTGCTATGAAGTTCCACCAGGAATGAGTTTTTATGCAAAAACTGTCTATTTCAACTAAATTTATCCATCCAAAACGAACTTTGTACTTTGCTATGAAGTTCCACCAGGAATGAGTTTTCATGCAAAAACTGTCTATTTCAACTAACTTTGTCCATCCAAAACGAACTTTGTTCTTTGCTATGAAGTTCCACCAGGAATGAGTTTTCATGCAAAAACTGTCTATTTCAACTAAATTCGTCCATCCGATACGAACTTTGTACTTTGCTATGAAGTTCCACCAGGAATGAGTTTTCATGCAAAAACTGTCTATTTCAACTAACTTTGTCCATCCAAAACGAACTTTGTACTTTGCTATGAAGTTCCACCAGGAATGAGTTTTTATGCAAAAACTGTCTATTTCAACTAACTTTGTCCATCCAAAACGAACTTTGTACTTTGCTATGAAGTTCCACCAGGAATGAGTTTTCATGCAAAAACTGTCTATTTCAACTAAATTGATCCATCCAAAACGAACTTTGTACTTTGCTATGAAGTTCCACCAGGAATGAGTTTTCATGCAAAAACTGTCTATTTCAACTAAATTGATCCATCCAAAACGAACTTTGTTCTTTGCTATGAAGTTCCACCAGGAATGAGTTTTCATGCAAGAACTGTCTTTTTCAACTAAATTGATCCATCCAAAACGAACTTTGTACTTTGCTATGAAGTTCCACCAGGAATGAGTTTTCATGCAAAAACTGTCTATTTCAACTAAATTGATCCATCCAAAACGAACTTTGTACTTTGCTATGAAGTTCCACCAGGAATGAGTTTTCATGCAAGAACTGTCTATTTCAACTAACTTTGTCCATCCAAAACGAACTTTGTACTTTGCTATGAAGTTCCACCAGGAATGAGTTTTTATGCAAAAACTGTCTATTTCAACTAACTTTGTCCATCCAAAACGAACTTTGTTCTTTGCTATGAAGTTCCATCAGGAATGAGTTTTCATGCAAGAACTGTCTATTTCAACTAAATTGATCCATCCAAAACGAACTTTGTACTTTGCTATGAAGTTCCACCAGGAATGAGTTTTCATGCAAAAACTGTCTATTTCAACTAACTTTGTCCATCCAAAACGAACTTTGTTCTTTGCTATGAAGTTCCACCAGGAATGAGTTTTCATGCAAAAACTGTCTATTTCAACTAAATTCGTCCATCCGATACGAACTTTGTACTTTGCTATGAAGTTCCACCAGGAATGAGTTTTCATGCAAAAACTGTCTATTTCAACTAAATAGATCCATCCAAAACGAACTTTGTTCTTTGCTATGAAGTTCCACCAGGAATGAGTTTTCATGCAAGAACTGTCTATTTCAACTAAATTGATCCATCCAAAACGAACTTTGTACTTTGCTATGAAGTTCCACCAGGAATGAGTTTTCATGCAAAAACTGTCTATTTCAACTAAATTGATCCATCCAAAACGAACTTTGTACTTTGCTATGAAGTTCCATTAGGAATGAGTTTTCATGCAAAAACTGTCTATTTCAACTTATTTTGTCCATCCAATACGAACTTTGTACTTTGCTATGTAGTTCTACCAGGAGTGTGTTACCATGCAAAAACTGTCTATTTCAACTAACTTTGTCCATCCAAAACGAACTTTGTACTTTGCTATGAAGTTCCACCAGGAATGAGTTTTCATGCAAAAACTGTCTATTTCAACTAAATTGATCCATCCAAAACGAACTTTGTACTTTGCTATGAAGTTCCACCAGGAATGAGTTTTCATGCAAAAACTGTCTATTTCAACTAACTTTGTCCATCCAAAACGAACTTTATACTTTGCTATGAAGTTCCACCAGGAATGAGTTTTTATGCAAAAACTGTCTATTTCAACTAAATTGATCCATCCAAAACGAACTTTGTACTTTGCTATGAAGTTCCACCAGGAATGAGTTTTCATGCAAAAACTGTCTATTTCAACTAACTTTGTCCATCCAAAACGAACTTTGTACTTTGCTATGAAGTTCCACCAGGAATGAGTTTTCATGCAAAAACTGTCTATTTCAACTAAATTGATCCATCCAAAACGAACTTTGTACTTTGCTATGAAGTTCCACCAGGAATGAGTTTTCATGCAAAAACTGTCTATTTCAACTAACTTTGTCCATCCAAAACGAACTTTATACTTTGCTATGAAGTTCCACCAGGAATGAGTTTTTATGCAAAAACTGTCTATTTCAACTAAATTGATCCATCCAAAACGAACTTTGTACTTTGCTATGAAGTTCCACCAGGAATGAGTTTTCATGCAAAAACTGTCTATTTCAACTAACTTTGTCCATCCAAAACGAACTTTGTACTTTGCTATGAAGTTCCACCAGGAATGAGTTTTTATGCAAAAACTGTCTATTTCAACTAACTTTGTCCATCCAAAACGAACTTTGTACTTTGCTATGAAGTTCCACCAGGAATGAGTTTTTATGCAAAAACTGTCTATTTCAACTAACTTTGTCCATCCAAAACGAACTTTGTACTTTGCTATGAAGTTCCACCAGGAATGAGTTTTTATGCAAAAACTGTCTATTTCAACTAACTTTGTCCATCCAAAACGAACTTTGTACTTTGCTATGAAGTTCCACCAGGAATGAGTTTTCATGCAAAAACTGTCTATTTCAACTAAATAGATCCATCCAAAACGAACTTTGTACTTTGCTATGAAGTTCCACCAGGAATGAGTTTTTATGCAAAAACTGTCTATTTCAACTAACTTTGTCCATCCAAAACGAACTTTGTACTTTGCTATGAAGTTCCACCAGGAATGAGTTTTTATGCAAAAACTGTCTATTTCAACTAAATTTATCCATCCAAAACGAACTTTGTACTTTGCTATGAAGTTCCACCAGGAATGAGTTTTCATGCAAAAACTGTCTATTTCAACTAACTTTGTCCATCCAAAACGAACTTTGTACTTTGCTATGAAGTTCCACCAGGAATGAGTTTTTATGCAAAAACTGTCTATTTCAACTAACTTTGTCCATCCAAAACGAACTTTGTACTTTGCTATGAAGTTCCACCAGGAATGAGTTTTTATGCAAAAACTGTCTATTTCAACTAAATTTATCCATCCAAAACGAACTTTGTACTTTGCTATGAAGTTCCACCAGGAATGAGTTTTCATGCAAAAACTGTCTATTTCAACTAACTTTGTCCATCCAAAACGAACTTTGTTCTTTGCTATGAAGTTCCACCAGGAATGAGTTTTCATGCAAAAACTGTCTATTTCAACTAAATTCGTCCATCCGATACGAACTTTGTACTTTGCTATGAAGTTCCACCAGGAATGAGTTTTCATGCAAAAACTGTCTATTTCAACTAACTTTGTCCATCCAAAACGAACTTTGTACTTTGCTATGAAGTTCCACCAGGAATGAGTTTTTATGCAAAAACTGTCTATTTCAACTAACTTTGTCCATCCAAAACGAACTTTGTACTTTGCTATGAAGTTCCACCAGGAAAGAGTTTTCATGCAAAAACTGTCTATTTCAACTAAATTGATCCATCCAAAACGAACTTTGTACTTTGCTATGAAGTTCCACCAGGAATGAGTTTTCATGCAAAAACTGTCTATTTCAACTAAATTGATCCATCCAAAACGAACTTTGTTCTTTGCTATGAAGTTCCACCAGGAATGAGTTTTCATGCAAGAACTGTCTTTTTCAACTAAATTGATCCATCCAAAACGAACTTTGTACTTTGCTATGAAGTTCCACCAGGAATGAGTTTTCATGCAAAAACTGTCTATTTCAACTAAATTGATCCATCCAAAACGAACTTTGTACTTTGCTATGAAGTTCCACCAGGAATGAGTTTTCATGCAAGAACTGTCTATTTCAACTAACTTTGTCCATCCAAAACGAACTTTGTACTTTGCTATGAAGTTCCACCAGGAATGAGTTTTTATGCAAAAACTGTCTATTTCAACTAACTTTGTCCATCCAAAACGAACTTTGTTCTTTGCTATGAAGTTCCATCAGGAATGAGTTTTCATGCAAGAACTGTCTATTTCAACTAAATTGATCCATCCAAAACGAACTTTGTACTTTGCTATGAAGTTCCACCAGGAATGAGTTTTCATGCAAAAACTGTCTATTTCAACTAACTTTGTCCATCCAAAACGAACTTTGTTCTTTGCTATGAAGTTCCACCAGGAATGAGTTTTCATGCAAAAACTGTCTATTTCAACTAAATTCGTCCATCCGATACGAACTTTGTACTTTGCTATGAAGTTCCACCAGGAATGAGTTTTCATGCAAAAACTGTCTATTTCAACTAAATAGATCCATCCAAAACGAACTTTGTTCTTTGCTATGAAGTTCCACCAGGAATGAGTTTTCATGCAAGAACTGTCTATTTCAACTAAATTGATCCATCCAAAACGAACTTTGTACTTTGCTATGAAGTTCCACCAGGAATGAGTTTTCATGCAAAAACTGTCTATTTCAACTAAATTGATCCATCCAAAACGAACTTTGTACTTTGCTATGAAGTTCCATTAGGAATGAGTTTTCATGCAAAAACTGTCTATTTCAACTTATTTTGTCCATCCAATACGAACTTTGTACTTTGCTATGTAGTTCTACCAGGAGTGTGTTACCATGCAAAAACTGTCTATTTCAACTAACTTTGTCCATCCAAAACGAACTTTGTACTTTGCTATGAAGTTCCACCAGGAATGAGTTTTCATGCAAAAACTGTCTATTTCAACTAAATAGATCCATCCAAAACGAACTTTGTTCTTTGCTATGAAGTTCCACCAGGAATGAGTTTTCATGCAAGAACTGTCTATTTCAACTAAATTGATCCATCCAAAACGAACTTTGTACTTTGCTATGAAGTTCCACCAGGAATGAGTTTTCATGCAAAAACTGTCTATTTCAACTAAATTGATCCATCCAAAACGAACTTTGTACTTTGCTATGAAGTTCCACCAGGAATGAGTTTTCATGCAAAAACTGTCTATTTCAACTAACTTTGTCCATCCAAAACGAACTTTGTTCTTTGCTATGAAGTTCCACCAGGAATGAGTTTTCATGCAAAAACTGTCTATTTCAACTAAATTCGTCCATCCGATACGAACTTTGTACTTTGCTATGAAGTTCCACCAGGAATGAGTTTTCATGCAAAAACTGTCTATTTCAACTAAATAGATCCATCCAAAACGAACTTTGTTCTTTGCTATGAAGTTCCACCAGGAATGAGTTTTCATGCAAGAACTGTCTATTTCAACTAAATTGATCCATCCAAAACGAACTTTGTACTTTGCTATGAAGTTCCATTAGGAATGAGTTTTCATGCAAAAACTGTCTATTTCAACTTATTTTGTCCATCCAATACGAACTTTGTACTTTGCTATGTAGTTCTACCAGGAATGAGTTTTCATGCAAGAACTGTCTATTTCAACTAAATTGATCCATCCAAAACGAACTTTGTACTTTGCTATGAAGTTCCACCAGGAATGAGTTTTCATGCAAAAACTGTCTATTTCAACTAACTTTGTCCATCCAAAACGAACTTTGTTCTTTGCTATGAAGTTCCACCAGGAATGAGTTTTCATGCAAAAACTGTCTATTTCAACTAAATTCGTCCATCCGATACGAACTTTGTACTTTGCTATGAAGTTCCACCAGGAATGAGTTTTCATGCAAAAACTGTCTATTTCAACTAAATAGATCCATCCAAAACGAACTTTGTTCTTTGCTATGAAGTTCCACCAGGAATGAGTTTTCATGCAAGAACTGTCTATTTCAACTAAATTGATCCATCCAAAACGAACTTTGTACTTTGCTATGAAGTTCCACCAGGAATGAGTTTTCATGCAAAAACTGTCTATTTCAACTAAATTGATCCATCCAAAACGAACTTTGTACTTTGCTATGAAGTTCCATTAGGAATGAGTTTTCATGCAAAAACTGTCTATTTCAACTTATTTTGTCCATCCAATACGAACTTTGTACTTTGCTATGTAGTTCTACCAGGAGTGTGTTACCATGCAAAAACTGTCTATTTCAACTAACTTTGTCCATCCAAAACGAACTTTGTACTTTGCTATGAAGTTCCACCAGGAATGAGTTTTCATGCAAAAACTGTCTATTTCAACTAAATAGATCCATCCAAAACGAACTTTGTTCTTTGCTATGAAGTTCCACCAGGAATGAGTTTTCATGCAAGAACTGTCTATTTCAACTAAATTGATCCATCCAAAACGAACTTTGTACTTTGCTATGAAGTTCCACCAGGAATGAGTTTTCATGCAAAAACTGTCTATTTCAACTAAATTGATCCATCCAAAACGAACTTTGTACTTTGCTATGAAGTTCCACCAGGAATGAGTTTTCATGCAAAAACTGTCTATTTCAACTAACTTTGTCCATCCAAAACGAACTTTGTTCTTTGCTATGAAGTTCCACCAGGAATGAGTTTTCATGCAAAAACTGTCTATTTCAACTAAATTCGTCCATCCGATACGAACTTTGTACTTTGCTATGAAGTTCCACCAGGAATGAGTTTTCATGCAAAAACTGTCTATTTCAACTAAATAGATCCATCCAAAACGAACTTTGTTCTTTGCTATGAAGTTCCACCAGGAATGAGTTTTCATGCAAGAACTGTCTATTTCAACTAAATTGATCCATCCAAAACGAACTTTGTACTTTGCTATGAAGTTCCACCAGGAATGAGTTTTCATGCAAAAACTGTCTATTTCAACTAAATTGATCCATCCAAAACGAACTTTGTACTTTGCTATGAAGTTCCATTAGGAATGAGTTTTCATGCAAAAACTGTCTATTTCAACTAAATTGATCCATCCAAAACGAACTTTGTACTTTGCTATGAAGTTCCACCAGGAATGAGTTTTCATGCAAAAACTGTCTATTTCAACTAACTTTGTCCATCCAAAACGAACTTTATACTTTGCTATGAAGTTCCACCAGGAATGAGTTTTTATGCAAAAACTGTCTATTTCAACTAAATTGATCCATCCAAAACGAACTTTGTACTTTGCTATGAAGTTCCACCAGGAATGAGTTTTCATGCAAAAACTGTCTATTTCAACTAACTTTGTCCATCCAAAACGAACTTTGTACTTTGCTATGAAGTTCCACCAGGAATGAGTTTTCATGCAAAAACTGTCTATTTCAACTAAATTGATCCATCCAAAACGAACTTTGTACTTTGCTATGAAGTTCCACCAGGAATGAGTTTTCATGCAAAAACTGTCTATTTCAACTAACTTTGTCCATCCAAAACGAACTTTATACTTTGCTATGAAGTTCCACCAGGAATGAGTTTTCATGCAAAAACTGTCTATTTCAACTAAATTGATCCATCCAAAACGAACTTTGTACTTTGCTATGAAGTTCCACCAGGAATGAGTTTTCATGCAAAAACTGTCTATTTCAACTAACTTTGTCCATCCAAAACGAACTTTGTACTTTGCTATGAAGTTCCACCAGGAATGAGTTTTCATGCAAAAACTGTCTATTTCAACTAAATTGATCCATCCAAAACGAACTTTGTACTTTGCTATGAAGTTCCACCAGGAATGAGTTTTCATGCAAAAACTGTCTATTTCAACTAACTTTGTCCATCCAAAACGAACTTTATACTTTGCTATGAAGTTCCACCAGGAATGAGTTTTTATGCAAAAACTGTCTATTTCAACTAAATTGATCCATCCAAAACGAACTTTGTACTTTGCTATGAAGTTCCACCAGGAATGAGTTTTCATGCAAAAACTGTCTATTTCAACTAACTTTGTCCATCCAAAACGAACTTTGTACTTTGCTATGAAGTTCCACCAGGAATGAGTTTTCATGCAAAAACTGTCTATTTCAACTAAATTGATCCATCCAAAACGAACTTTGTACTTTGCTATGAAGTTCCACCAGGAATGAGTTTTCATGCAAAAACTGTCTATTTCAACTAAATTGATCCATCCAAAACGAACTTTGTACTTTGCTATGAAGTTCCACCAGGAATGAGTTTTCATGCAAAAACTGTCTATTTCAACTAACTTTGTCCATCCAAAACGAACTTTGTACTTTGCTATGAAGTTCCACCAGGAATGAGTTTTCATGCAAAAACTGTCTATTTCAACTAAATTGATCCATCCAAAACGAACTTTGTACTTTGCTATGAAGTTCCACCAGGAATGAGTTTTCATGCAAAAACTGTCTATTTCAACTAACTTTGTCCATCCAAAACGAACTTTGTACTTTGCTATGAAGTTCCACCAGGAATGAGTTTTCATGCAAAAACTGTCTATTTCAACTAAATTGATCCATCCAAAACGAACTTTGTACTTTGCTATGAAGTTCCACCAGGAATGAGTTTTCATGCAAAAACTGTCTATTTCAACTAAATTGATCCATCCAAAACGAACTTTGTACTTTGCTATGAAGTTCCACCAGGAATGAGTTTTCATGCAAAAACTGTCTATTTCAACTAACTTTGTCCATCCAAAACGAACTTTATACTTTGCTATGAAGTTCCACCAGGAATGAGTTTTCATGCAAAAACTGTCTATTTCAACTAACTTTGTCCATCCAAAACGAACTTTATACTTTGCTATGAAGTTCCACCAGGAATGAGTTTTCATGCAAAAACTGTCTATTTCAACTAACTTTGTCCATCCAAAACGAACTTTATACTTTGCTATGAAGTTCCACCAGGAATGAGTTTTTATGCAAAAACTGTCTATTTCAACTAAATTGATCCATCCAAAACGAACTTTGTACTTTGCTATGAAGTTCCACCAGGAATGAGTTTTCATGCAAAAACTGTCTATTTCAACTAACTTTGTCCATCCAAAACGAACTTTGTACTTTGCTATGAAGTTCCACCAGGAATGAGTTTTCATGCAAAAACTGTCTATTTCAACTAACTTTGTCCATCCAAAACGAACTTTGTACTTTGCTATGAAGTTCCACCAGGAATGAGTTTTCATGCAAAAACTGTCTATTTCAACTAACTTTGTCCATCCAAAACGAACTTTATACTTTGCTATGAAGTTCCACCAGGAATGAGTTTTCATGCAAAAACTGTCTATTTCAACTAAATTGATCCATCCAAAACGAACTTTGTACTTTGCTATGAAGTTCCACCAGGAATGAGTTTTCATACAAAAACTGTCTATTTCAACTAACTTTGTCCATCCAAAACGAACTTTGTACTTTGCTATGAAGTTCCACCAGGAATGAGTTTTCATGCAAAAACTGTCTATTTCAACTAACTTTGTCCATCCAAAACGAACTTTATACTTTGCTATGAAGTTCCACCAGGAATGAGTTTTCATGCAAAAACTGTCTATTTCAGCTTAATTCGTCCATCCAAAACGAACTTTGTACTTTGCTATGAAGTTCCACCAGGAATGAGTTTTCATGCAAAAACTGTCTATTTCAACTAAATTGATCCATCCAAAACGAACTTTGTACTTTGCTATGAAGTTCCACCAGGAATGAGTTTTCATGCAAAAACTGTCTATTTCAACTAACTTTGTCCATCCAAAACGAACTTTGTACTTTGCTATGAAGTTCCACCAGGAATGAGTTTTCATGCAAAAACTGTCTATTTCAACTTAATTCGTCCATCCAAAACGAACTTTGTACTTTGCTATGAAGTTCCACCAGGAATGAGTTTTCATGCAAAAACTGTCTATTTCAACTAACTTTGTCCATCCAAAACGAACTTTGTACTTTGCTATGAAGTTCCACCAGGAATGAGTTTTCATGCAAAAACTGTCTATTTCAACTTAATTCGTCCATCCAAAACGAACTTTGTACTTTGCTATGAAGTTCCACCAGGAATGAGTTTTCATGCAAAAACTGTCTATTTCAACTAAATTGATCCATCCAAAACGAACTTTGTACTTTGCTATGAAGTTCCACCAGGAATGAGTTTTCATGCAAAAACTGTCTATTTCAACTAACTTTGTCCATCCAAAACGAACTTTGTACTTTGATATGAAGTTCCACCAGGAGTGTGTTTTCATACAAAAACTGTTAATTACAACTAACTTTGTCCATCCAAAACGAACTTTGTACTTTGATATGAAGTTCCACCAGAAGTGTGTTTTCATACAAAAACTGTTAATTACAACTAACTTTGTCCATCCGATTCGAACTTTGTACTTTGATATGAAGTTCCACCAGAAGTGTGTTTTCATACAAAAACTGTTAATTACAACTAACTTTGTCCATCCAAAACGAACTTTGTACTTTGCTATGAAGTTCCACCAGAAGTGTGTTTTCATAAAAAAGCTGTTAATTACAACTAACTTTGTCCATCCAAAACGAACTTTGTACTTTGCTATGAAGTTCCACCAGGAATGAGTTTTCATGCAAAAACTGTTAATTACAACTAACTTTGTCCATCCAAAACGAACTTTTTACTTTGCTATGAAGTTCCACCAGGAATGAGTTTTCATGCAAAAACTGTCTATTTCAACTAAATTGATCCATCCAAAACGAACTTTGTACTTTGCTATGAAGTTCCACCAGGAATGAGTTTTCATGCAAAAACTGTCTATTTCAACTAACTTTGTCCATCCAAAACGAACTTTGTACTTTGCTATGAAGTTCCACCAGGAATGAGTTTTCATGCAAAAACTGTCTATTTCAACTTAATTCGTCCATCCAAAACGAACTTTGTACTTTGCTATGAAGTTCCACCAGGAATGAGTTTTCATGCAAAAACTGTCTATTTCAACTAAATTGATCCATCCAAAACGAACTTTGTACTTTGCTATGAAGTTCCACCAGGAATGAGTTTTCATACAAAAACTGTCTATTTCAACTAACTTTGTCCATCCAAAACGAACTTTGTACTTTGCTATGAAGTTCCACCAGAAGTGTGTTTTCATACAAAAACTGTTAATTACAACTAACTTTGTCCATCCAAAACGAACTTTGTACTTTGATATGAAGTTCCACCAGAAGTGTGTTTTCATAAAAAAAACTGTTAATTACAACTAACTTTGTCCATCCGATTCGAACTTTGTACTTTGATATGAAGTTCCACCAGAAGTGTGTTTTCATACAAAAACTGTTAATTACAACTAACTTTGTCCATCCAAAACGAACTTTGTACTTTGCTATGAAGTTCCACCAGAAGTGTGTTTTCATAAAAAAGCTGTTAATTACAACTAACTTTGTCCATCCAAAACGAACTTTGTACTTTGCTATGAAGTTCCACCAGGAATGAGTTTTCATGCAAAAACTGTCTATTTCAACTAAATTGATCCATCCAAAACCAACTTTGTACTTTGCTATGAAGTTCCACCAGGAATGAGTTTTCATACAAAAACTGGCTATTTCAACTTAATTCGTCCATCCAAAACGAACTTTGTACTTTGCTATGAAGTTCCACCAGGAATGAGTTTTTATGCAAAAACTGTCTATTTCAACTAACTTTGTCCATCCAAAACGAACTTTGTACTTTGCTATGAAGTTCCACCTGGAATGAGTTTTTATGCAAAAACTGTCTATTTCAACTAACTTTGTCCATCCAAAACGAACTTTGTACTTTGCTATGAAGTTCCACCAGGAATGAGTTTTCATGCAAAAACTGTCTATTTCAACTAACTTTGTCCATCCAAAACGAACTTTATACTTTGCCATGAAGTTCCACCAGGAATGAGTTTTCATGCAAAAACTGTCTATTTCAACTAAATTGATCCATCCAAAACGAACTTTGTACTTTGCTATGAAGTTCCACCAGGAATGAGTTTTCATGCAAAAACTGTCTATTTCAACTAACTTTGTCCATCCAAAACGAACTTTGTACTTTGCTATGAAGTTCCACCAGGAATGAGTTTTTATGCAAAAACTGTCTATTTCAACTAAATTGATCCATCCAAAACGAACTTTGTACTTTGCTATGAAGTTCCACCAGGAATGAGTTTTCATGCAAAAACTGTCTATTTCAACTAAATTGATCCATCCAAAACGAACTTTGTACTTTGCTATGAAGTTCCACCAGGAATGAGTTTTCATGCAAAAACTGTCTATTTCAACTAACTTTGTCCATCCAAAACGAACTTTATACTTTGCTATGAAGTTCCACCAGGAATGAGTTTTTATGCAAAAACTGTCTATTTCAACTAAATTGATCCATCCAAAACGAACTTTGTACTTTGCTATGAAGTTCCACCAGGAATGAGTTTTCATGCAAAAACTGTCTATTTCAACTAACTTTGTCCATCCAAAACGAACTTTGTACTTTGCTATGAAGTTCCACCAGGAATGAGTTTTCATGCAAAAACTGTCTATTTCAACTAAATTGATCCATCCAAAACGAACTTTGTACTTTGCTATGAAGTTCCACCAGGAATGAGTTTTCATGCAAAAACTGTCTATTTCAACTAAATTGATCCATCCAAAACGAACTTTGTACTTTGCTATGAAGTTCCACCAGGAATGAGTTTTCATGCAAAAACTGTCTATTTCAACTAACTTTGTCCATCCAAAACGAACTTTATACTTTGCTATGAAGTTCCACCAGGAATGAGTTTTCATGCAAAAACTGTCTATTTCAACTAAATTGATCCATCCAAAACGAACTTTGTACTTTGCTATGAAGTTCCACCAGGAATGAGTTTTTATGCAAAAACTGTCTATTTCAACTAACTTTGTCCATCCAAAACGAACTTTGTACTTTGCTATGAAGTTCCACCAGGAATGAGTTTTCATGCAAAAACTGTCTATTTCAACTAACTTTGTCCATCCAAAACGAACTTTGTACTTTGCTATGAAGTTCCACCAGGAATGAGTTTTCATGCAAAAACTGTCTATTTCAACTAATTTTGTCCATCCAAAACGAACTTTGTACTTTGCTATGAAGTTCCACCAGGAATGAGTTTTCATGCAAAAACTGTCTATTTCAACTAACTTTGTCCATCCAAAACGAACTTTGTACTTTGCTATGAAGTTCCACCAGGAATGAGTTTTCATGCAAAAACTGTCTATTTCAACTAAATTGATCCATCCAAAACGAACTTTGTACTTTGCTATGAAGTTCCACCAGGAATGAGTTTTCATGCAAAAACTGTCTATTTCAACTAAATTGATCCATCCAAAACGAACTTTGTACTTTGCTATGAAGTTCCACCAGGAATGAGTTTTCATGCAAAAACTGTCTATTTCAACTAACTTTGTCCATCCAAAACGAACTTTGTACTTTGCTATGAAGTTCCACCAGGAATGAGTTTTCATGCAAAAACTGTCTATTTCAACTAAATTGATCCATCCAAAACGAACTTTGTACTTTGCTATGAAGTTCCACCAGGAATGAGTTTTCATGCAAAAACTGTCTATTTCAACTAAATTGATCCATCCAAAACGAACTTTGTACTTTGCTATGAAGTTCCACCAGGAATGAGTTTTCATGCAAAAACTGTCTATTTCAACTAACTTTGTCCATCCAAAACGAACTTTATACTTTGCTATGAAGTTCCACCAGGAATGAGTTTTCATGCAAAAACTGTCTATTTCAACTAACTTTGTCCATCCAAAACGAACTTTGTACTTTGCTATGAAGTTCCACCAGGAATGAGTTTTCATGCAAAAACTGTCTATTTCAACTAAATTGATCCATCCAAAACGAACTTTGTACTTTGCTATGAAGTTCCACCAGGAATGAGTTTTCATGCAAAAACTGTCTATTTCAACTAAATTGATCCATCCAAAACGAACTTTGTACTTTGCTATGAAGTTCCACCAGGAATGAGTTTTCATGCAAAAACTGTCTATTTCAACTAAATTGATCCATCCAAAACGAACTTTGTACTTTGCTATGAAGTTCCACCAGGAATGAGTTTTCATGCAAAAACTGTCTATTTCAACTAACTTTGTCCATCCAAAACGAACTTTGTACTTTGCTATGAAGTTCCACCAGGAATGAGTTTTCATGCAAAAACTGTCTATTTCAACTAAATTGATCCATCCAAAACGAACTTTGTACTTTGCTATGAAGTTCCACCAGGAATGAGTTTTCATGCAAAAACTGTCTATTTCAACTAACTTTGTCCATCCAAAACGAACTTTATACTTTGCTATGAAGTTCCACCAGGAATGAGTTTTTATGCAAAAACTGTCTATTTCAACTAAATTGATCCATCCAAAACGAACTTTGTACTTTGCTATGAAGTTCCACCAGGAATGAGTTTTCATGCAAAAACTGTCTATTTCAACTAACTTTGTCCATCCAAAACGAACTTTGTACTTTGCTATGAAGTTCCACCAGGAATGAGTTTTCATGCAAAAACTGTCTATTTCAACTAAATTGATCCATCCAAAACGAACTTTGTACTTTGCTATGAAGTTCCACCAGGAATGAGTTTTCATGCAAAAACTGTCTATTTCAACTAAATTGATCCATCCAAAACGAACTTTGTACTTTGCTATGAAGTTCCACCAGGAATGAGTTTTCATGCAAAAACTGTCTATTTCAACTAAATTGATCCATCCAAAACGAACTTTGTACTTTGCTATGAAGTTCCACCAGGAATGAGTTTTCATGCAAAAACTGTCTATTTCAACTAACTTTGTCCATCCAAAACGAACTTTGTACTTTGCTATGAAGTTCCACCAGGAATGAGTTTTCATGCAAAAACTGTCTATTTCAACTAAATTGATCCATCCAAAACGAACTTTGTACTTTGCTATGAAGTTCCACCAGGAATGAGTTTTCATGCAAAAACTGTCTATTTCAACTAAATTGATCCATCCAAAACGAACTTTGTACTTTGCTATGAAGTTCCACCAGGAATGAGTTTTCATGCAAAAACTGTCTATTTCAACTAACTTTGTCCATCCAAAACGAACTTTGTACTTTGCTATGAAGTTCCACCAGGAATGAGTTTTCATGCAAAAACTGTCTTTTTCAACTAAATTGATCCATCCAAAACGAACTTTGTACTTTGCTATGAAGTTCCACCAGGAATGAGTTTTCATGCAAAAACTGTCTATTTCAACTAAATTGATCCATCCAAAACGAACTTTGTACTTTGCTATGAAGTTCCACCAGGAATGAGTTTTCATGCAAAAACTGTCTATTTCAACTAAATTGATCCATCCAAAACGAACTTTGTACTTTGCTATGAAGTTCCACCAGGAATGAGTTTTTATGCAAAAACTGTCTATTTCAACTAAATTGATCCATCCAAAACGAACTTTGTACTTTGCTATGAAGTTCCACCAGGAATGAGTTTTCATGCAAAAACTGTCTATTTCAACTAAATTGATCCATCCAAAACGAACTTTGTACTTTGCTATGAAGTTCCACCAGGAATGAGTTTTCATGCAAAAACTGTCTATTTCAACTAACTTTGTCCATCCAAAACGAACTTTGTACTTTGCTATGAAGTTCCACCAGGAATGAGTTTTTATGCAAAAACTGTCTATTTCAACTAAATTGATCCATCCAAAACGAACTTTGTACTTTGCTATGAAGTTCCACCAGGAATGAGTTTTCATGCAAAAACTGTCTATTTCAACTAACTTTGTCCATCCAAAACGAACTTTGTACTTTGCTATGAAGTTCCACCAGGAATGAGTTTTCATGCAAAAACTGTCTTTTTCAACTAAATTGATCCATCCAAAACGAACTTTGTACTTTGCTATGAAGTTCCACCAGGAATGAGTTTTCATGCAAAAACTGTCTATTTCAACTAAATTGATCCATCCAAAACGAACTTTGTACTTTGCTATGAAGTTCCACCAGGAATGAGTTTTCATGCAAAAACTGTCTATTTCAACTAACTTTGTCCATCCAAAACGAACTTTATACTTTGCTATGAAGTTCCACCAGGAATGAGTTTTCATGCAAAAACTGTCTATTTCAACTAAATTGATCCATCCAAAACGAACTTTGTACTTTGCTATGAAGTTCCACCAGGAATGAGTTTTTATGCAAAAACTGTCTATTTCAACTAACTTTGTCCATCCAAAACGAACTTTGTACTTTGCTATGAAGTTCCACCAGGAATGAGTTTTCATGCAAAAACTGTCTATTTCAACTAACTTTGTCCATCCAAAACGAACTTTGTACTTTGCTATGAAGTTCCACCAGGAATGAGTTTTCATGCAAAAACTGTCTATTTCAACTAAATTGATCCATCCAAAACGAACTTTGTACTTTGCTATGAAGTTCCACCAGGAATGAGTTTTCATGCAAAAACTGTCTATTTCAACTAACTTTGTCCATCCAAAACGAACTTTGTACTTTGCTATGAAGTTCCACCAGGAATGAGTTTTCATGCAAAAACTGTCTATTTCAACTAAATTGATCCATCCAAAACGAACTTTGTACTTTGCTATGAAGTTCCACCAGGAATGAGTTTTCATGCAAAAACTGTCTATTTCAACTAACTTTGTCCATCCAAAACGAACTTTGTACTTTGCTATGAAGTTCCACCAGGAATGAGTTTTCATGCAAAAACTGTCTATTTCAACTAAATTGATCCATCCAAAACGAACTTTGTACTTTGCTATGAAGTTCCACCAGGAATGAGTTTTCATGCAAAAACTGTCTATTTCAACTAACTTTGTCCATCCAAAACGAACTTTGTACTTTGCTATGAAGTTCCACCAGGAATGAGTTTTCATGCAAAAACTGTCTATTTCAACTAAATTGATCCATCCAAAACGAACTTTGAACTTTGCTATGAAGTTCCACCAGGAATGAGTTTTCATGCAAAAACTGTCTATTTCAACTTAATTCGTCCATCCAAAACAAACTTTGTACTTTGCTATGAAGTTCCACCAGGAATGAGTTTTCATGCAAAAACTGTCTATTTCAACTAACTTTGTCCATCCAAAACGAACTTTATACTTTGCTATGAAGTTCCACCAGGAATGAGTTTTCATGCAAAAACTGTCTATTTCAACTAAATTGATCCATCCAAAACGAACTTTGTACTTTGCTATGAAGTTCCACCAGGAATGAGTTTTCATGCAAAAACTGTCTATTTCAACTTAATTCGTCCATCCAAAACGAACTTTGTACTTTGCTATGAAGTTCCACCAGGAATGAGTTTTCATGCAAAAACTGTCTATTTCAACTAACTTTGTCCATCCAAAACGAACTTTGTACTTTGCTATGAAGTTCCACCAGGAATGAGTTTTCATGCAAAAACTGTCTATTTCAACTAAATTGATCCATCCAAAACGAACTTTGTACTTTGCTATGAAGTTCCACCAGGAATGAGTTTTCATGCAAAAACTGTCTATTTCAACTAACTTTGTCCATCCAAAACGAACTTTGTACTTTGCTATGAAGTTCCACCAGGAATGAGTTTTCATGCAAAAACTGTCTATTTCAACTAAATTGATCCATCCAAAACGAACTTTGTACTTTGCTATGAAGTTCCACCAGGAATGAGTTTTCATGCAAAAACTGTCTATTTCAACTAACTTTGTCCATCCAAAACGAACTTTGTACTTTGCTATGAAGTTCCACCAGGAATGAGTTTTCATGCAAAAACTGTCTATTTCAACTAAATTGATCCATCCAAAACGAACTTTGAACTTTGCTATGAAGTTCCACCAGGAAAGAGTTTTCATGCAAAAACTGTCTATTTCAACTTAATTCGTCCATCCAAAACAAACTTTGTACTTTGCTATGAAGTTCCACCAGGAATGAGTTTTCATGCAAAAACTGTCTATTTCAACTAACTTTGTCCATCCAAAACGAACTTTATACTTTGCTATGAAGTTCCACCAGGAATGAGTTTTCATGCAAAAACTGTCTATTTCAACTAAATTGATCCATCCAAAACGAACCTTGTACTTTGCTATGAAGTTCCACCAGGAATGAGTTTTCATGCAAAAACTGTCTATTTCAACTTAATTCGTCCATCCAAAACAAACTTTGTACTTTGCTATGAAGTTCCACCAGGAATGAGTTTTCATGCAAAAACTGTCTATTTCAACTAACTTTGTCCATCCAAAACGAACTTTATACTTTGCTATGAAGTTCCACCAGGAATGAGTTTTCATGCAAAAACTGTCTATTTCAACTAAATTGATCCATCCAAAACGAACTTTGTACTTTGCTATGAAGTTCCACCAGGAATGAGTTTTTATGCAAAAACTGTCTTTTTCAACTAACTTTGTCCATCCAAAACGAACTTTGTACTTTGCTATGAAGTTCCACCAGGAATGAGTTTTCATGCAAAAACTGTCTATTTCAACTAAATTGATCCATCCAAAACGAACTTTGTACTTTGCTATGAAGTTCCACCAGGAATGAGTTTTTATGCAAAAACTGTCTATTTCAACTAACTTTGTCCATCCAAAACGAACTTTGTACTTTGCTATGAAGTTCCACCAGGAATGAGTTTTCATGCAAAAACTGTCTATTTTAACTAAATTGATCCATCCAAAACGAACTTTGTACTTTGCTATGAAGTTCCACCAGGAATGAGTTTTCATGCAAAAACTGTCTATTTCAACTAAATTGATCCATCCAAAACGAACTTTGTACTTTGCTATGAAGTTCCACCAGGAATGAGTTTTCATGCAAAAACTGTCTATTTCAACTTAATTCGTCCATCCGATACGAACTTTGTACTTTGCTATGAAGTTCCACCAGGAATGAGTTTTCATGCAAAAACTGTCTATTTCAACTAAATTGATCCATCCAAAACGAACTTTGTACTTTGCTATGAAGTTCCACCAGGAATGAGTTTTCATGCAAGAACTGTCTATTTCAACTAACTTTGTCCATCCAAAACGAACTTTGTACTTTGCTATGAAGTTCCACCAGGAATGAGTTTTCATGCAAAAACTGTCTATTTCAACTAAATTGATACATCCAAAACGAACTTTGTACTTTGCTATGAAGTTCCACCAGGAATGAGTTTTCATGCAAAAACTGTCTATTTCAACTTAATTCGTCCATCCAAAACGAACTTTGTTCTTTGCTATGAAGTTCTACCAGGAATGAGTTTTCATGCAAGAACTGTCTATTTCAACTAACTTTGTCCATCCAAAACGAACTTTGTACTTTGCTATGAAGTTCCACCAGGAATGAGTTTTCATGCAAAAACTGTCTATTTCAACTAAATTGATCCATCCAAAACGAACTTTGTTCTTTGCTATGAAGTTCCACCAGGAATGAGTTTTCATGCAAAAACTGTCTATTTCAACTTAATTCGTCCATCCAAAACGAACTTTGTTCTTTGCTATGAAGTTCCACCAGGAATGAGTTTTCATGCAAAAACTGTCTATTTCAACTAAATTGATCCATCCAAAACGAACTTTGTACTTTGCTATGAAGTTCCACCAGGAATGAGTTTTCATGCAAAAACTGTCTATTTCAACTAAATTGATCCATCCAAAACGAACTTTGTACTTTGCTATGAAGTTCCACCAGGAATGAGTTTTCATGCAAAAACTGTCTATTTCAACTAACTTTGTCCATCCAAAACGAACTTTATACTTTGCTATGAAGTTCCACCAGGAATGAGTTTTTATGCAAAAACTGTCTATTTCAACTAAATTGATCCATCCAAAACGAACTTTGTACTTTGCTATGAAGTTCCACCAGGAATGAGTTTTCATGCAAAAACTGTCTATTTCAACTAAATTGATCCATCCAAAACGAACTTTGTTCTTTGCTATGAAGTTCTACCAGGAATGAGTTTTCATGCAAGAACTGTCTATTTCAACTAACTTTGTCCATCCAAAACGAACTTTGTACTTTGCTATGAAGTTCCACCAGGAATGAGTTTTCATGCAAAAACTGTCTATTTCAACTAAATTGATCCATCCAAAACGAACTTTGTACTTTGCTATGAAGTTCCACCAGGAATGAGTTTTCATGCAAAAACTGTCTATTTCAACTAAATTGATCCATCCAAAACGAACTTTGTTCTTTGCTATGAAGTTCTACCAGGAATGAGTTTTCATGCAAAAACTGTCTATTTCAACTTAATTCGTCCATCCAAAACGAACTTTGTACTTTGCTATGAAGTTCCACCAGGAATGAGTTTTCATGCAAAAACTGTCTATTTCAACTAACTTTGTCCATCCAAAACGAACTTTGTACTTTGCTATGAAGTTCCACCAGGAATGAGTTTTCATGCAAAAACTGTCTATTTCAACTAACTTTGTCCATCCAAAACGAACTTTGTACTTTGCTATGAAGTTCCACCAGGAATGAGTTTTCATGCAAAAACTGTCTATTTCAACTAAATTGATCCATCCAAAACGAACTTTGTACTTTGCTATGAAGTTCCACCAGGAATGAGTTTTCATGCAAAAACTGTCTATTTCAACTAAATTGATCCATCCAAAACGAACTTTGTACTTTGCTATGAAGTTCCACCAGGAATGAGTTTTCATGCAAAAACTGTCTATTTCAACTAAATTGATCCATCCAAAACGAACTTTGTTCTTTGCTATGAAGTTCCACCAGGAATGAGTTTTCATGCAAAAACTGTCTATTTCAACTAACTTTGTCCATCCAAAACGAACTTTGTACTTTGCTATGAAGTTCCACCAGGAATGAGTTTTCATGCAAAAACTGTCTATTTCAACTAAATTGATCCATCCAAAACGAACTTTGTTCTTTGCTATGAAGTTCCACCAGGAATGAGTTTTCATGCAAAAACTGTCTATTTCAACTAACTTTGTCCATCCAAAACGAACTTTGTACTTTGCTATGAAGTTCCACCAGGAATGAGTTTTCATGCAAAAACTGTCTATTTCAACTAAATTGATCCATCCAAAACGAACTTTGTTCTTTGCTATGAAGTTCCACCAGGAATGAGTTTTCATGCAAAAACTGTCTATTTCAACTTAATTCGTCCATCCGATACGAACTTTGTACTTTGCTATGAAGGTCTACCAGGAATGAGTTTTCATGCAAGAACTGTCTATTTCAACTAACTTTGTCCATCCAAAACGAACTTTGTACTTTGCTATGAAGTTCCACCAGGAATGAGTTTTCATGCAAAAACTGTCTATTTCAACTAACTTTGTCCATCCAAAACGAACTTTGTACTTTGCTATGAAGTTCCACCAGGAATGAGTTTTCATGCAAAAACTGTCTATTTCAACTAACTTTGTCCATCCAAAACGAACTTTGTACTTTGCTATGAAGTTCCACCAGGAATGAGTTTTCATGCAAAAACTGTCTATTTCAACTAACTTTGTCCATCCAAAACGAACTTTGTACTTTGCTATGAAGTTCCACCAGGAATGAGTTTTCATGCAAAAACTGTCTATTTCAACTTAATTCGTCCATCCGATACGAACTTTGTACTTTGCTATGAAGGTCTACCAGGAATGAGTTTTCATGCAAGAACTGTCTATTTCAACTAACTTTGTCCATCCAAAACGAACTTTGTACTTTGCTATGAAGTTCCACCAGGAATGAGTTTTCATGCAAAAACTGTCTATTTCAACTAAATTGATCCATCCAAAACGAACTTTGTTCTTTGCTATGAAGTTCCACCAGGAATGAGTTTTCATGCAAAAACTGTCTATTTCAACTTAATTCGTCCATCCGATACGAACTTTGTACTTTGCTATGAAGGTCTACCAGGAATGAGTTTTCATGCAAGAACTGTCTATTTCAACTAACTTTGTCCATCCAAAACGAACTTTGTACTTTGCTATGAAGTTCCACCAGGAAAGAGTTTTCATGCAAAAACTGTCTATTTCAACTAAATTGATCCATCCAAAACGAACTTTGTACTTTGCTATGAAGTTCCACCAGGAATGAGTTTTCATGCAAAAACTGTCTATTTCAACTAAATTGATCCATCCAAAACGAACTTTGTACTTTGCTATGAAGTTCTACCAGGAATGAGTTTTCATGCAAAAACTGTCTATTTCAACTAACTTTGTCCATCTAAAACGAACTTTGTACTTTGCTATGAAGTTCTACCAGGAATGAGTTTTCATACAAAAACTGTCTATTTCAACTAAATTGATCCATCCAAAACGAACTTTGTACTTTGCTATGAAGTTCCACCAGGAATGAGTTTTTATGCAAAAACTGTCTATTTCAACTAACTTTGTCCATCCAAAACGAACTTTTTACTTTGCTATGAAGTTCCACCAGGAATGAGTTTTCATGCAAAAACTGTCTATTTCAACTAACTTTGTCCATCCAAAACGAACTTTGTACTTTGCTATGAAGTTCCACCAGGAATGAGTTTACATGCAAAAACTGTCTATTTCAACTAAATTGATCCATCCAAAACGAACTTTGTACTTTGCTATGAAGTTCCACCAGGAATGAGTTTTCATGCAAAAACTGTCTATTTCAACTAAATTGATCCATCCAAAACGAACTTTGTTCTTTGCTATGAAGTTCCACCAGGAATGAGTTTTCATGCAAAAACTGTCTATTTCAACTAAATTGATCCATCCAAAACGAACTTTGTACTTTGCTATGAAGTTCCACCAGGAATGAGTTTTCATGCAAAAACTGTCTATTTCAACTAAATTGTTCCATCCAAAACGAACTTTGTACTTTGCTATGAAGTTCCACCAGGAATGAGTTTTCATGCAAAAACTGTCTATTTCAACTAAATTGATCCATCCAAAACGAACTTTGTACTTTGCTATGAAGTTCCACCAGGAATGAGTTTTCATGCAAAAACTGTCTATTTCAACTAAATTGATCCATCCAAAACGAACTTTGTATTTTGCTATGAAGTTCCACCAGGAATGAGTTTTCATGCAAAAACTGTCTATTTTAACTAAATTGATCCATCCAAAACGAACTTTGTACTTTGCTATGAAGTTCCACCAGGAATGAGTTTTCATGCAAAAACTGTCTATTTCAACTAACCTTGTCCATCCAAAACGAACTTTGTACTTTGCTATGAAGTTCCACCAGGAATGCGTTTTCATGCAAAAACTGTCTATTTCAACTTAATTCGTCCATCTGATTCGAACTTTGTACTTTGCTATGAAGTTCCACCAGGAATGAGTTTTCATACAAAAACTGTCTATTTCAACTAAATTGATCCATCCAAAACGAACTTTGTACTTTGCTATGAAGTTCCACCAGGAATGAGTTTTCATGCAAAAACTGTCTATTTCAACTAACTTTGTCCATCCAAAACGAACTTTGTACTTTGCTATGAAGTTCCACCAGGAATGAGTTTTCATGCAAAAACTGTCTATTTCAACTAAATTGATCCATCCAAAACGAACTTTGTACTTTGCTATGAAGTTCCACCAGGAATGAGTTTTTATGCAAAAACTGTCTATTTCAACTAACTTTGTCCATCCAAAACGAACTTTGTACTTTGCTATGAAGTTCCACCAGGAATGAGTTTTCATGCAAAAACTGTCTATTTCAACTAACTTTGTCCATCCAAAACGAACTTTGTACTTTGCTATGAAGTTCCACCAGGAATGAGTTTTCATGCAAAAACTGTCTATTTCAACTAAATTGATCCATCCAAAACGAACTTTGTATTTTGCTATGAAGTTCCACCAGGAATGCGTTTTCATGCAAAAACTGTCTATTTCAACTAACTTTGTCCATCCAAAACGAACTTTGTACTTTGCTATGAAGTTCCACCAGGAATGAGTTTTCATGCAAAAACTGTCTATTTCAACTTAATTCGTCCATCTGATTCGAACTTTGTACTTTGCTATGAAGTTCCACCAGGAATGAGTTTTCATACAAAAACTGTCTATTTCAACTAAATTGATCCATCCAAAACGAACTTTGTATTTTGCTATGAAGTTCCACCAGGAATGAGTTTTTATGCAAAAACTGTCTATTTCAACTAACTTTGTCCATCCAAAACGAACTTTGTACTTTGCTATGAAGTTCCACCAGGAATGAGTTTTCATGCAAAAACTGTCTATTTCAACTAAATTGATCCATCCAAAACGCACTTTGTACTTTGCTATGAAGTTCCACCAGGAATGAGTTTTTATGCAAAAACTGTCTATTTGAACTGACTTTGTCCATCCAAAACGAACTTTGTACTTTGCTATGAAGTTACACCAGGAATGAGTTTTCATGCAAAAACTGTCTATTTCAACTAACTTTGTCCATCCAAAACGAACTTTGTACTTTGCTATGAAGTTCCACCAGGAATGAGTTTTCATGCAAAAACTGTCTATTTCAACTTAATTCGTCCATCTGATTCGAACTTTGTACTTTGCTATGAAGTTCCACCAGGAATGAGTTTTCATGCAAAAACTGTCTATTTCAACTAAATTGATCCATCCAAAACGAACTTTGTATTTTGCTATGAAGTTCCACCAGGAATGAGTTTTTATGCAAAAACTGTCTATTTCAACTAACTTTGTCCATCCAAAACGAACTTTGTACTTTGCTATGAAGTTCCACCAGGAATGAGTTTTCATGCAAAAACTGTCTATTTCAACTAACTTTTTCCATCCAAAACGAACTTTGTACTTTGCTATGAAGTTCCACCAGGAATGAGTTTTCATGCAAAAACTGTCTATTTCAACTAAATTGACCCATCCAAAACGAACTTTGTATTTTGCTATGAAGTTCCACCAGGAATGAGTTTTCATGCAAAAACTGTCTATTTCAACTAACTTTGTCCATCCAAAACGAACTTTGTACTTTGCTATGAAGTTCCACCAGGAATGAGTTTTCATGCAAAAACTGTCTATTTCAACTAAATTGATCCATCCAAAACGAACTTTGTATTTTGCTATGAAGTTCCACCAGGAATGAGTTTTCATGCAAAAACTGTCTATTTCAACTAACTTTGTCCATCCAAAACGAACTTTGTACTTTGCTATGAAGTTCCACCAGGAATGAGTTTTCATGCAAAAACTGTCTATTTCAACTAAATTGATCCATCCAAAACGAACTTTGTACTTTGCTATGAAGTTCCACCAGGAATGAGTTTTCATGCAAAAACTGTCTATTTCAACTTAATTCGTCCATCCAAAACGAACTTTGTACTTTGCTATGAAGTTCCACCAGGAATGAGTTTTCATGCAAAAACTGTCTATTTCAACTTAATTCGTCCATCCAAAACGAACTTTGTACTTTGCTATGAAGTTCCACCAGGAATGAGTTTTCATGCAAAAACTGTCTATTTCAACTAAATTGATCCATCCAAAACGCACTTTGTACTTTGCTATGAAGTTCCACCAGGAATGAGTTTTTATGCAAAAACTGTCTATTTGAACTGACTTTGTCCATCCAAAACGAACTTTGTACTTTGCTATGAAGTTCCACCAGGAATGAGTTTTCATGCAAAAATTGTCTATTTCAACTAACTTTGTCCATCCAAAACGAACTTTGTACTTTGCTATGAAGTTCCACCAGGAATGAGTTTTCATGCAAAAACTGTCTATTTCAACTAAATTGATCCATCCAAAACGAACTTTGTACTTTGCTATGAAGTTCCACCAGGAATGCGTTTTCATGCAAAAACTGTCTATTTCAACTAACTTTGTCCATCCAAAACGAACTTTGTACTTTGCTATGAAGTTCCACCAGGAATGAGTTTTCATGCAAAAACTGTCTATTTCAACTAAATTGATCCATCCAAAACGAACTTTGTATTTTGCTATGAAGTTCCACCAGGAATGAGTTTTCATGCAAAAACTGTCTATTTCAACTAAATTGATCCATCCAAAACGAACTTTGTACTTTGCTATGAAGTTCCACCAGGAATGCGTTTTCATGCAAAAACTGTCTATTTCAACTTAATTCGTCCATTTGATTCGAACTTTGTACTTTGCTATGAAGTTCCACCAGGAATGAGTTTTCATACAAAAACTGTCTATTTCAACTAAATTGATCCATCCAAAACGAACTTTGTACTTTGCTATGAAGTTCCACCAGGAATGAGTTTTCATGCAAAAACTGTCTATTTCAACTAAATTGATCCATCCAAAACGAACTTTGTATTTTGCTATGAAGTTCCACCAGGAATGAGTTTTCATGCAAAAACTGTCTATTTCAACTAAATTGATCCATCCAAAACGAACTTTGTACTTTGCTATGAAGTTCCACCAGGAATGCGTTTTCATGCAAAAACTGTCTATTTCAACTTAATTCGTCCATCTGATTCGAACTTTGTACTTTGCTATGAAGTTCCACCAGGAATGAGTTTTCATACAAAAACTGTCTATTTCAACTAAATTGATCCATCCAAAACGAACTTTGTACTTTGCTATGAAGTTCCACCAGGAATGAGTTTTCATGCAAAAACTGTCTATTTCAACTAACTTTGTCCATCCAAAACGAACTTTGTACTTTGCTATGAAGTTCCACCAGGAATGAGTTTTCATGCAAAAACTGTCTATTTCAACTAAATTGATCCATCCAAAACGAACTTTGTACTTTGCTATGAAGTTCCACCAGGAATGAGTTTTCATGCAAAAACTGTCTATTTCAACTAACTTTGTCCATCCAAAACGAACTTTGTACTTTGCTATGAAGTTCCACCAGGAATGCGTTTTCATGCAAAAACTGTCTATTTCAACTTAATTCGTCCATCTGATTCGAACTTTGTACTTTGCTATGAAGTTCCACCAGAAATGAGTTTTCATACAAAAACTGTCTATTTCAACTAAATTGATCCATCCAAAACGAACTTTGTACTTTGCTATGAAGTTCCACCAGGAATGAGTTTTTATGCAAAAACTGTCTATTTCAACTAACTTTGTCCATCCAAAACGAACTTTGTACTTTGCTATGAAGTTCCACCAGGAATGAGTTTTCATGCAAAAACTGTCTATTTCAACTAACTTTGTCCATCCAAAACGAACTTTGTACTTTGCTATGAAGTTCCACCAGGAATGAGTTTTCATGCAAAAACTGTCTATTTCAACTAATTTCGTCCATCCAAAACGAACTTTGTACTTTGCTATGAAGTTCCACCAGGAATGTGTTACCATGCAAAAACTACCTATTTCAACTAATTTCGTCCATCCGATACGAACTTTGTACTTTGCTATGTAGTTCTACCAGGAATGTGTTAGCATGCAAAAACTGTCTATTTCAACTAATTTCGTCCATCCGATACGAACTTTGTACTTTGCTATGTAGTTCTACCAGGAATGTGTTAGCATGCAAAAACTGTCTATTTCAACTAATTTCGTCCATCCGATACGAACTTTGTACTTTGCTATGAAGTTCTACCAGGAATGAGTTTTTATGCAAAAACTGTCTATTTGAACTTAATTCGTCCATCTGATTCGAACTTTGTACTTTGCTATGAAGTTCCACCAGGAATGAGTTTTCATACAAAAACTGTCTATTTCAACTAAATTGATCCATCCAAAACGAACTTTGTACTTTGCTATGAAGTTCCACCAGGAATGAGTTTTCATGCAAAAACTGTCTATTTCAACTAAATTGATCCATCTAAAACGAACTTTGTACTTTGCTATGAAGTTCCACCAGGAATGAGTTTTTATGCAAAAACTGTCTATTTCAACTAACTTTGTCCATCCAAAACGAACTTTGTACTTTGCTATGAAGTTCCACCAGGAATGAGTTTTCATGCAAAAACTGTCTATTTCAACTAACTTTGTCCATCCAAAACGAACTTTGTACTTTGCTATGAAGTTCCACCAGGAATGAGTTTTCATGCAAAAACTGTCTATTTCAACTAATTTCGTCCATCCGATACGAACTTTGTACTTTGCTATGTAGTTCTACCAGGAATGTGTTACCATGCAAAAACTACCTATTTCAACTAATTTCGTCCATCCGATACGAACTTTGTACTTTGCTATGTAGTTCTACCAGGAATGTGTTAGCATGCAAAAACTGTCTATTTCAACTAATTTCGTCCATCCGATACGAACTTTGTACTTTGCTATGAAGTTCTACCAGGAATGAGTTTTCATGCAAGAACTGTCTATTTGAACTTAATTCGTCCATCTGATTCGAACTTTGTACTTTGCTATGAAGTTCCACCAGGAATGAGTTTTCATACAAAAACTGTCTATTTCAACTAAATTGATCCATCCAAAACGAACTTTGTACTTTGCTATGAAGTTCCACCAGGAATGAGTTTTCATGCAAAAACTGTCTATTTCAACTAAATTGATCCATCTAAAACGAACTTTGTACTTTGCTATGAAGTTCCACCAGGAATGAGTTTTCATGCAAAAACTGTCTATTTCAACTAACTTTGTCCATCCAAAACGAACTTTGTACTTTGCTATGAAGTTCCACCAGGAATGCGTTTTCATGCAAAAACTGTCTATTTCAACTTAATTCGTCCATCTGATTCGAACTTTGTACTTTGCTATGAAGTTCCACCAGGAATGAGTTTTCATACAAAAACTGTCTATTTCAACTAAATTGATCCATCCAAAACGAACTTTGTACTTTGCTATGAAGTTCCACCAGGAATGAGTTTTTATGCAAAAACTGTCTATTTCAACTAACTTTGTCCATCCAAAACGAACTTTGTACTTTGCTATGAAGTTCCACCAGGAATGAGTTTTCATGCAAAAACTGTCTATTTCAACTAACTTTGTCCATCCAAAACGAACTTTGTACTTTGCTATGAAGTTCCACCAGGAATGAGTTTTTATGCAAAAACTGTCTATTTCAACTAACTTTGTCCATCCAAAACGAACTTTGTACTTTGCTATGAAGTTCCACCAGGAATGAGTTTTTATGCAAAAACTGTCTATCTCAACTAACTTTGTCCATCCAAAACGAACTTTGTACTTTGCTATGAAGTTCCACCAGGAATGAGTTTACATGCAAAAACTGTCTATTTGAACTTAATTCGTCCATCCGATACGTACTTTGTACTTTGCTATGAAGTTCTACCAGGAATGAGTTTTCATGCAAGAACTGTCTATTTAAACTAAATTGTTCCATCCAAAACGAACTTTGTACTTTGCTATGAAGTTCCACCAGGAATGAGTTTTTATGCAAAAACTGTCTATTTCAACTAACTTTGTCCATCTAGAACGAACTTTGTACTTTGCTATGAAGTTCCACCAGGAATGAGTTTTCATGCAAAAACTGTCTATTTCAACTAACTTTGTCCATCCAAAACGAACTTTGTACTTTGCTATGAAGTTCCACCAGGAATGAGTTTTCATGCAAAAACTGTCTATTTCAACTAAATTGATCCATCCAAAACGAACTTTGTACTTTGCTATGAAGTTCCACCAGGAATGAGTTTTTATGCAAAAACTGTCTATTTCAACTAACTTTGTCCATCCAAAACGAACTTTGTACTTTGCTATGAAGTTCCACCAGGAATGAGTTTTCATGCAAAAACTGTCTATTTCAACTAACTTTGTCCATCTAAAACGAACTTTGTACTTTGCTATGAAGTTCCACCAGGAATGAGTTTTCATGCAAAAACTGTCTATTTCAACTTAATTCGTCCATCCGATACGAACTTTGTACTTTGCTATGAAGTTCTACCAGGAATGAGTTTTCATGCAAGAACTGTCTATTTCAACTAACTTTGTCCATCCGAAACGAATTTTGTACTTTGCTATGAAGTTCCACCAGGAATGAGTTTTCATGCAAAAACTGTCTATTTCAACTAACTTTGTCCATCCAAAACGAACTTTGTACTTTGCTATGAAGTTCCACCAGGAATGAGTTTTCATGCAAAAACTGTCTATTTCAACTAACTTTGTCCATCCAAAACGAACTTTGTACTTTGCTATGAAGTTCTACCAGGAATGAGTTTTCATGCAAGAACTGTCTATTTCAACTTATTTCGTCCATCCGATACGAACTTTGTACTTTGCTATGAAGTTCCACCAGGAATGAGTTTTCATACAAAAACTGTCTATTTCAACTTAATTCGTCCATCCAAAACGAACTTTGTACTTTGCTATGAAGTTCCACCAGGAATGAGTTTTCATACAAAAACTGTCTATTTCAACTTAATTCGTCCATCCAAAACGAACTTTGTACTTTGCTATGAAGTTCCACCAGGAATGAGTTTACATGCAAAAACTGTCTATTTCAACTAAATTGATCCATCCAAAACGAACTTTGTACTTTGCTATGAAGTTCCACCAGGAATGAGTTTTCATACAAAAACTGTCTATTTCAACTTAATTCGTCCATCCAAAACGAACTTTGTACTTTGCTATGAAGTTCCACCAGGAATGAGTTTTTATGCAAAAACTGTCTATTTCAACTAACTTTGTCCATCCAAAACGAACTTTGTACTTTGCTATGAAGTTCCACCAGGAATGAGTTTTCATGCAAAAACTGTCTATTTCAACTGAATTGATCCATCCAAAACGAACTTTGTACTTTGCTATGAAGTTCCACCAGGAATGAGTTTTCATGCAAAAACTGTCTATTTCAACTAACTTTGTCCATCCAAAACGAACTTTGTACTTTGCTTGAAGTTCCACCAGGAATGAGTTTTTATGCAAAAACTGTCTATTTCAACTAACTTTGTCCATCCAAAACGAACTTTGTACTTTGCTATGAAGTTCCACCAGGAATGAGTTTTTATGCAAAAACTGTCTATCTCAACTAACTTTGTCCATCCAAAACGAACTTTGTACTTTGCTATGAAGTTCCACCAGGAATGAGTTTTCATGCAAAAACTGTCTATTTCAACTAAATTGATCCATCCAAAACGAACTTGTACTTTGCTATGAAGTTCCACCAGGAATGAGTTTTCATACAAAAACTGTCTATTTCAACTTAATTCGTCCATCCAAAACGAACTTTGTACTTTGCTATGAAGTTCCACCAGGAATGAGTTTTCATGCAAAAACTGTCTATTTCAACTGAATTGATCCATCCAAAACGAACTTTGTACTTTGCTATGAAGTTCCACCAGGAATGAGTTTTCATGCAAAAACTGTCTATTTCAACTAACTTTGTCCATCCAAAACGAACTTTGTACTTTGCTTGAAGTTCCACCAGGAATGAGTTTTCATGCAAAAACTGTCTATTTCAACTTAATTCGTCCATCCGATTCGAACTTTGTACTTTGCTATGAAGTTCCACCAGGAATGAGTTTTCATGCAAAAACTGTCTATTTCAACTAACTTTGTCCATCCAAAACGAACTTTGTACTTTGCTATGAAGTTCCACCAGGAATGAGTTTTCATGCAAAAACTGTCTATTTCAACTAACTTTGTCCATCCAAAACGAACTTTGTACTTTGCTATGAAGTTCCACCAGGAATGAGTTTTCATGCAAAAACTGTCTATTTGAACTTAATTCGTCCATCCGATACGTACTTTGTACTTTGCTATGAAGTTCTACCAGGAATGAGTTTTCATGCAAGAACTGTCTATTTAAACTAAATTGTTCCATCCAAAACGAACTTTGTACTTTGCTATGAAGTTCCACCAGGAATGAGTTTTTATGCAAAAACTGTCTATTTCAACTAACTTTGTCCATCTAGAACGAACTTTGTACTTTGCTATGAAGTTCCACCAGGAATGAGTTTTCATGCAAAAACTGTCTATTTCAACTAACTTTGTCCATCCAAAACGAACTTTGTACTTTGCTATGAAGTTCCACCAGGAATGAGTTTTCATGCAAAAACTGTCTATTTCAACTAAATTGATCCATCCAAAACGAACTTTGTACTTTGCTATGAAGTTCCACCAGGAATGAGTTTTTATGCAAAAACTGTCTATTTCAACTAACTTTGTCCATCCAAAACGAACTTTGTACTTTGCTATGAAGTTCCACCAGGAATGAGTTTTCATGCAAAAACTGTCTATTTCAACTAACTTTGTCCATCTAAAACGAACTTTGTACTTTGCTATGAAGTTCCACCAGGAATGAGTTTTCATGCAAAAACTGTCTATTTCAACTTAATTCGTCCATCCGATACGAACTTTGTACTTTGCTATGAAGTTCTACCAGGAATGAGTTTTCATGCAAGAACTGTCTATTTCAACTAACTTTGTCCATCCGAAACGAATTTTGTACTTTGCTATGAAGTTCCACCAGGAATGAGTTTTCATGCAAAAACTGTCTATTTCAACTAACTTTGTCCATCCAAAACGAACTTTGTACTTTGCTATGAAGTTCCACCAGGAATGAGTTTTCATGCAAAAACTGTCTATTTCAACTAACTTTGTCCATCCAAAACGAACTTTGTACTTTGCTATGAAGTTCTACCAGGAATGAGTTTTCATGCAAGAACTGTCTATTTCAACTTATTTCGTCCATCCGATACGAACTTTGTACTTTGCTATGAAGTTCCACCAGGAATGAGTTTTCATACAAAAACTGTCTATTTCAACTTAATTCGTCCATCCAAAACGAACTTTGTACTTTGCTATGAAGTTCCACCAGGAATGAGTTTTCATACAAAAACTGTCTATTTCAACTTAATTCGTCCATCCAAAACGAACTTTGTACTTTGCTATGAAGTTCCACCAGGAATGAGTTTACATGCAAAAACTGTCTATTTCAACTAAATTGATCCATCCAAAACGAACTTTGTACTTTGCTATGAAGTTCCACCAGGAATGAGTTTTCATACAAAAACTGTCTATTTCAACTTAATTCGTCCATCCAAAACGAACTTTGTACTTTGCTATGAAGTTCCACCAGGAATGAGTTTTTATGCAAAAACTGTCTATTTCAACTAACTTTGTCCATCCAAAACGAACTTTGTACTTTGCTATGAAGTTCCACCAGGAATGAGTTTTCATGCAAAAACTGTCTATTTCAACTGAATTGATCCATCCAAAACGAACTTTGTACTTTGCTATGAAGTTCCACCAGGAATGAGTTTTCATGCAAAAACTGTCTATTTCAACTAACTTTGTCCATCCAAAACGAACTTTGTACTTTGCTTGCAGTTCCACCAGGAATGAGTTTTTATGCAAAAACTGTCTATTTCAACTAACTTTGTCCATCCAAAACGAACTTTGTACTTTGCTATGAAGTTCCACCAGGAATGAGTTTTTATGCAAAAACTGTCTATCTCAACTAACTTTGTCCATCCAAAACGAACTTTGTACTTTGCTATGAAGTTCCACCAGGAATGAGTTTTCATGCAAAAACTGTCTATTTCAACTAAATTGATCCATCCAAAACGAACTTGTACTTTGCTATGAAGTTCCACCAGGAATGAGTTTTCATACAAAAACTGTCTATTTCAACTTAATTCGTCCATCCAAAACGAACTTTGTACTTTGCTATGAAGTTCCACCAGGAATGAGTTTTCATGCAAAAACTGTCTATTTCAACTGAATTGATCCATCCAAAACGAACTTTGTACTTTGCTATGAAGTTCCACCAGGAATGAGTTTTCATGCAAAAACTGTCTATTTCAACTAACTTTGTCCATCCAAAACGAACTTTGTACTTTGCTTGAAGTTCCACCAGGAATGAGTTTTCATGCAAAAACTGTCTATTTCAACTTAATTCGTCCATCCGATTCGAACTTTGTACTTTGCTATGAAGTTCCACCAGGAATGAGTTTTCATGCAAAAACTGTCTATTTCAACTAACTTTGTCCATCCAAAACGAACTTTGTACTTTGCTATGAAGTTCCACCAGGAATGAGTTTTCATGCAAAAACTGTCTATTTCAACTAACTTTGTCCATCCAAAACGAACTTTGTACTTTGCTATGAAGTTCCACCAGGAATGAGTTTTCATGCAAAAACTGTCTATTTCAACTAACTTTGTCCATCCAAAACGAACTTTGTACTTTGCTATGAAGTTCCACCAGGAATGAGTTTTCATGCAAAAACTGTCTATTTCAACTGAATTGATCCATCCAAAACGAACTTTGTACTTTGCTATGAAGTTCCACCAGGAATGAGTTTTCATGCAAAAACTGTCTATTTCAACTTAATTCGTCCATCCAAAACGAACTTTGTACTTTGCTATGAAGTTCCACCAGGAATGAGTTTTCATGCAAAAACTGTCTATTTCAACTTAATTCGTCCATCCAAAACGAACTTTGTACTTTGCTATGAAGTTCCACCAGGAATGAGTTTTCATGCAAAAACTGTCTATTTCAACTGAATTGATCCATCCAAAACGAACTTTGTACTTTGCTATGAAGTTCCACCAGGAATGAGTTTTCATGCAAAAACTGTCTATTTCAACTAACTTTGTCCATCCAAAACGAACTTTGTACTTTGCTTGAAGTTCCACCAGGAATGAGTTTTTATGCAAAAACTGTCTATTTCAACTAACTTTGTCCATCCAAAACGAACTTTGTACTTTGCTATGAAGTTCCACCAGGAATGAGTTTTCATGCAAAAACTGTCTATTTCAACTAACTTTGTCCATCCAAAACGAACTTTGTACTTTGCTATGAAGTTCCACCAGGAATGAGTTTTCATGCAAAAACTGTCTATTTCAACTTAATTCGTCCATCCAAAACGAACTTTGTACTTTGCTATGAAGTTCCACCAGGAATGAGTTTTCATGCAAAAACTGTCTATTTCAACTGAATTGATCCATCCAAAACGAACTTTGTACTTTGCTATGAAGTTCCACCAGGAATGAGTTTTCATGCAAAAACTGTCTATTTCAACTAACTTTGTCCATCCAAAACGAACTTTGTACTTTGCTATGAAGTTCCACCAGGAATGAGTTTTCATGCAAAAACTGTCTATTTCAACTAAATTGATCCATCCAAAACGAACTTTGTACTTTGCTATGAAATTCCACCAGGAATGAGTTTTCATGCAAAAACTGTCTATTTCAACTAACTTTGTCCATCCAAAACGAACTTTGTACTTTGCTTGAAGTTCCACCAGGAATGAGTTTTTATGCAAAAACTGTCTATTTCAACTAACTTTGTCCATCCAAAACGAACTTTGTACTTTGCTATGAAGTTCCACCAGGAATGAGTTTTCATGCAAAAACTGTCTATTTCAACTTAATTCGTCCATCCGATTCGAACTTTGTACTTTGCTATGAAGTTCCACCAGGAATGAGTTTTCATATAAAAACTGTCTATTTCAACTAACTTTGTCCATCCAAAACGAACTTTGTACTTTGCTATGAAGTTCCACCAGGAATGAGTTTTCATGCAAAAACTGTCTATTTCAACTTAATTCGTCCATCCAAAACGAACTTTGTACTTTGCTATGAAGTTCCACCAGGAATGAGTTTTCATGCAAAAACTGTCTATTTCAACTAACTTTGTCCATCCAAAACGAACTTTGTACTTTGCTATGAAGTTCCACCAGGAATGAGTTTTCATGCAAAAACTGTCTATTTCAACTAACTTTGTCCATCCAAAACGAACTTTGCACTTTGCTATGAAGCTCCACCAGGAATGAGTTTTTATGCAAAAACTGTCTATTTCAACTAACTTTGTCCATCCAAAACGAACTTTGCACTTTGCTATGAAGCTCCACCAGGAATGAGTTTTTATGCAAAAACTGTCTATTTCAACTAACTTTGTCCATCCAAAACGAACTTTGTACTTTGCTATGAAGTTCCACCAGGAATGAGTTTTCATGCAAAAACTGTCTATTTCAACTAACTTTGTCCATCCAAAACGAACTTTGTACTTTGCTATGAAGTTCCACCAGGAATGAGTTTTCATGCAAAAACTGTCTATTTCAACTTAATTCGTCCATCCAAAACGAACTTTGTACTTTGCTATGAAGTTCCACCAGGAATGAGTTTTCATGCAAAAACTGTCTATTTCAACTGAATTGATCCATCCAAAACGAACTTTGTACTTTGCTATGAAGTTCCACCAGGAATGAGTTTTCATGCAAAAACTGTCTATTTCAACTAACTTTGTCCATCCAAAACGAACTTTGTACTTTGCTTGAAGTTCCACCAGGAATGAGTTTTCATGCAAAAACTGTCTATTTCAACTTAATCCGTCCATCCGATTCGAACTTTGTACTTTGCTATGAAGTTCCACCAGGAATGAGTTTTCATGCAAAAACTGTCTATTTCAACTAACTTTGTCCATCCAAAACGAACTTTGTACTTTGCTATGAAGTTCCACCAGGAATGAGTTTTCATGCAAAAACTGTCTATTTCAACTAACTTTGTCCATCCAAAACGAACTTTGTACTTTGCTATGAAGTTCCACCAGGAATGAGTTTTCATGCAAAAACTGTCTATTTCAACTAACTTTGTCCATCCAAAACGAACTTTGTACTTTGCTATGAAGTTCCACCAGGAATGAGTTTTCATGCAAAAACTGTCTATTTCAACTGAATTGATCCATCCAAAACGAACTTTGTACTTTGCTATGAAGTTCCACCAGGAATGAGTTTTCATGCAAAAACTGTCTATTTCAACTTAATTCGTCCATCCAAAACGAACTTTGTACTTTGCTATGAAGTTCCACCAGGAATGAGTTTTCATGCAAAAACTGTCTATTTCAACTAACTTTGTCCATCCAAAACGAACTTTGTACTTTGCTATGAAGTTCCACCAGGAATGAGTTTTTATGCAAAAACTGTCTATTTCAACTAACTTTGTCCATCCAAAACGAACTTTGTACTTTGCTATGAAGTTCCACCAGGAATGAGTTTTCATGCAAAAACTGTCTATTTCAACTAACTTTGTCCATCCAAAACGAACTTTGTACTTTGCTATGAAGTTCCACCAGGAATGAGTTTTCATGCAAAAACTGTCTATTTCAACTGAATTGATCCATCCAAAACGAACTTTGTACTTTGCTATGAAGTTCCACCAGGAATGAGTTTTCATGCAAAAACTGTCTATTTCAACTTAATTCGTCCATCCAAAACGAACTTTGTACTTTGCTATGAAGTTCCACCAGGAATGAGTTTTCATGCAAAAACTGTCTATTTCAACTAACTTTGTCCATCCAAAACGAACTTTGTACTTTGCTATGAAGTTCCACCAGGAATGAGTTTTCATGCAAAAACTGTCTATTTCAACTAACTTTGTCCATCCAAAACGAACTTTGTACTTTGCTATGAAGTTCCACCAGGAATGAGTTTTTATGCAAAAACTGTCTATTTCAACTTAATTCGTCCATCCAAAACGAACTTTGTACTTTGCTATGAAGTTCCACCAGGAATGAGTTTTCATGCAAAAACTGTCTATTTCAACTGAATTGATCCATCCAAAACGAACTTTGTACTTTGCTATGAAGTTCCACCAGGAATGAGTTTTCATGCAAAAACTGTCTATTTCAACTAACTTTGTCCATCCAAAACGAACTTTGTACTTTGCTTGAAGTTCCACCAGGAATGAGTTTTTATGCAAAAACTGTCTATTTCAACTAACTTTGTCCATCCAAAACGAACTTTGTACTTTGCTATGAAGTTCCACCAGGAATGAGTTTTCATGCAAAAACTGTCTATTTCAACTTAATTCGTCCATCCAAAACGAACTTTGTACTTTGCTATGAAGTTCCACCAGGAATGAGTTTTCATGCAAAAACTGTCTATTTCAACTTAATTCGTCCATCCAAAACGAACTTTGTACTTTGCTATGAAGTTCCACCAGGAATGAGTTTTCATGCAAAAACTGTCTATTTCAACTGAATTGATCCATCCAAAACGAACTTTGTACTTTGCTATGAAGTTCCACCAGGAATGAGTTTTCATGCAAAAACTGTCTATTTCAACTAACTTTGTCCATCCAAAACGAACTTTGTACTTTGCTATGAAGTTCCACCAGGAATGAGTTTTCATGCAAAAACTGTCTATTTCAACTAAATTGATCCATCCAAAACGAACTTTGTACTTTGCTATGAAATTCCACCAGGAATGAGTTTTCATGCAAAAACTGTCTATTTCAACTAACTTTGTCCTTCCAAAACGAACTTTGTACTTTGCTTGAAGTTCCACCAGGAATGAGTTTTTATGCAAAAACTGTCTATTTCAACTAACTTTGTCCATCCAAAACGAACTTTGTACTTTGCTATGAAGTTCCACCAGGAATGAGTTTTCATGCAAAAACTGTCTATTTCAACTGAATTGATCCATCCAAAACGAACTTTGTACTTTGCTATGAAGTTCCACCAGGAATGAGTTTTCATGCAAAAACTGTCTATTTCAACTTAATTCGTCCATCCAAAACGAACTTTGTACTTTGCTATGAAGTTCCACCAGGAATGAGTTTTCATGCAAAAACTGTCTATTTCAACTAACTTTGTCCATCCAAAACGAACTTTGTACTTTGCTATGAAGTTCCACCAGGAATGAGTTTTCATGCAAAAACTGTCTATTTCAACTAACTTTGTCCATCCAAAACGAACTTTGTACTTTGCTATGAAGTTCCACCAGGAATGAGTTTTCATGCAAAAACTGTCTATTTCAACTAACTTTGTCCATCCAAAACGAACTTTGTACTTTGCTATGAAGTTCCACCAGGAATGAGTTTTCATGCAAAAACTGTCTATTTCAACTAAAT